>NW_017688645.1:0-5938 GCF_001879085.1 Nicotiana attenuata
TGGGTACACATTCGCGTGACACGAGTATGATTAAAAAATGAAATTTGTAGCTTTCTTTAGGCGCGACTTAATCTATTATCGTGATTATGTATACGTTCGTGTAACATAATTATGATTTTTTTCTAAAATAAATCGAGGTATGCGTTCGCGCAACTTCGACCAAACTTTCTTAATATTAATAAAGCGTGATTAATTGTGGACACGTACGCGTGACATGATTTTTGACGCGCCAAACGAAATGAGTATACGTACGCGTAACAGATTTCTTTCATTATGAACAAATCAAGTGATTAAAAGCGGTAAAAAGATAAATGTACATAGGTCCTAAAAATGAGCAGTTAACAATTTAAGCCAAGTATAAATCGCTAAGCATCCGTGCTAGAACCACAGAATCCGGGAATGCCTAACACTTTCTCCCGGGTTAACAAAATTCCTTATCTAGAATTTCTGGTTCGTAGACTTTTCAATAAAGTCGATTTTTCTCGATTTGGGATTTAATAATAAACCGATGACTTGGGACACCATAAATTATCCCAAGTGGAAACTCTAAAATTAATTAATTCCATCTCGAATAATGTTACTTTAATTGGAAAAACTCCCAAATACCCCTTCGGGGTGGTAAAAAAGGAGGTGTGACATTCTTTATTTACTGCCGAGCTACTGTGGGAACAATTAAAGAACCTGATTCCCTATACTGGTTGGTTTTACAGTCTGTTGCTCACAGTGGGAACTGATAGAGAATGTGGTTCTCTATACAGTCTGGTGGACGCTTAGTTTCTAACACATGGCAAATTTTTGGAAGAAATTTCAGCAAGGTTTGGGTACGCAGGTGAATCTTAGCACAACTTTTCATCCACGGACCGACGGGCAAGCAGAGCGGACTATTCAGACGCTTGAGGTCATGTTGCGTGCTTGTGTTCTTGATTTCAAAGGTTGCTGGGACGATCATTTGCCACTCATAGAGTTTGCTTATAACAACAGCTACTATTATAGTATTCAGATGGAACCATTTGAGGCATTATGTGGTATGAGATGTAGATCTCCTATTGGATGGTTTGAAGTTGGGGAAGCTAAATTGATAGGACCAGACCTCGTGCATCAAGCTATGATGAAGGTTAAGATTGTTAAGGAGCGGTTGAAAATTGCTCAGAACCGTCAAAAGTCCTATTCGGATGTTCATTGAAGACATTTGGAGTTCAAGGAAGATGATTGGGTAATCTTGAAGGTCTCCCCCATGAAGAGTATCATGGGTTTTGGAAAGAGAGGGAAGTTAAGTTCGAGATATGTGTGGCCGTACATAATCATTCAAAGGATTGGTCAGGTGGCGTACAATCTTGAGCTACCACCTGAGATGTCACTAGTACACCCAGTGTTTCATGTATCCATGTTGAAGAAAGTAGTTGGAGATCCATCCACTATTGTGCCGTTTGAGACTATTGAGGTTAATGAAGAATTGTGGTATGAAGAAATTGCAGTTGCCATTCTTGATAGGAAAGTCCTAAAGCTAAGAAATAAAGAAATTTCCTCCGTGAAAGTGTTATGGCAAAACCAGCAGGTTGAAGAGGTCACTTGGGAGGCCGAGGAAGAAATGAAGAAAAAGTACCCTCACTTGTTTGGATAGCTATGTAATTAAGCATTTGTGTCCTATGAAGAGGTTGAAAGCTTACCTTCTATAAATTTTGTATCACCTTGTTAGTTGATGTTAATAGTGTTTCTTTTCTAGTAATTTGTTGCTTATGGGGCCATAGTTGGCATCATTTCATATTATGTTGCATCTTTAGATTATGTATATGTTGTTAGGATGTGTTTCTGGGATTTTCTGGCAGGTGGATAGGCCCAGTTACAAGGGAAACTCTGCCGAAATTTCTGAAAATTTGGGAGTTAGTCAAAAATTTGGGAGTTAAAGATGTGTGAGAAAAGAGATAAGTTATACTAAGTGTTTGGGGATTGAATCCACTTATCATTCGAGGATGAATGATCCTAAGCGGGGGAGAATGTAAAGCCCCGAAAAATTTTGCTAAGTAATTTAAGATCTCGTGGTGCCAAGGTAGGCTAATTATTTTATTTTGTGTGTAAACGAGGATTAATGATATAGTGGATATCAATTGGATATGGTAATAAGTGTATACGTCATATTATAAGTGATTTGGGGTCTAAGGAGAGGCCTAAGTCTAAGCCAAGTTGGAAAATTACATGATAGACTAAAATCCCAAATGAGTACGTATAAGACCAAACTTTGGACGAGCATATCTACATATATATATAAATAGATATGTTGTTCACAACCTATAAAATTAAAGCCCTTTGAGTCTAGTTTCCAACGCATCAAACCGTTCCTCATTTGGATGTGTATACAGAAAGTTATGGCCATTTTACAGGACCTAGGTCAGATGCGCGGCCAGATGGCCGCGCCTATTTGAAAGTTTCTGCCTACGAGCACGGCCTGAGCGTGGCCGTGCACATTGCAGCCCTATAAATACCCCCAAGACCGGGTATGGAGAGTCTCTAATTCATTTTTTGAGCTAGGGCTTTGCTTTATCAAGGGGAATTCGTTCCATGCATCCCTCCCACGAACCAAGGTAATATTTTTGGAGTATTTTGAGTTGATTACTACTCCTAAATACTTATATTATCAAGGATTAATCTTGAAAATCCATAGATTTCCATTCAAATCCCTAAATTGGTCAAGAACACTACAAGTGGAGATTCTCAAGATTCTTACTACAAGAGGTATGTCTATCATCTCTAACTACTCTATGGTGATTATTTATGTATGAAATATATGTTAGGACTTACGGGATGGTGATGGGAAGCCATAAGTGCCTAACCTAGGTTGTGTTAGTATTGTAGAGATTGTCAAATGGGTTAATTAAGGAGATTGATGGTTTGGGTGTGAATTGTTGGGCATGCATGTACTAATGGAAGTTGTGGATGGCCTAGAGACAATGGTAAGGTGAATCATTAGTATGGAAGGAGGTTGTGGAAAGATATGCACATTAGATGTTTGATAAAAAGTCTAAATGACTTAAAGTATAGAAATCTTACTAATATAGTTACAAATGTGTTGCATTATTGTAGATTGAAGTTGTTTAGTGTGATGGACTCCGTAGTATATTAAGGGGCGAATTTCAGGTATGTATGGCTAAAACCCCCTCTTCTTAGAAATTGAGCTCCCTTGGTTTCCATGCAAATGTTGTAAGTTCCAAAATCTAATTGGTGCAGTACTTGCTATTTCAAATGAATTGGTGTTGCAAGAATATATGTGAAAAGTGTGTCTCAATGTTTTCAATATGCTATTTTTGGTAAATTAAGGATGTGTGAAGAATGTGAACCATGTGCTAAAATGCCTAGATTTCAAGTCAAGTTTAATCTGAGATTGTTATGCCAAACTATATGAAATCCTCTCTATGCTTACAACTTGAATTGCTCTTGTATGTGCCTATTATCTCAAATTTCAAGGTCAATGTTGAAAGTGGAAATGATGTGAAATGTGGGGGAAAAGAGTTTGAGTTATGAAATGTGGCCTAGTGCCAAGTATAATGTGATAATTGTGGCCCCAAGTGCCGATGAACTGATATATATGAAATAAAGATTGAAATGAGATGATTGATGGAAAGGAAAAGCGTCTTGGTAAGACAGCCTAGCCGATCGGTCCGTGATCGGATATCATGCCGCTCACATGGTGGTATTGTGCTGATATTGAAACCAGAAAGTAAGAATGAAATTGTGACTGAGGTACATGTCTCAAATGAGGCAACCTAGCCGATCGGGTCGTGATCGGACTCCGCGCAAGAAAGCGGTGGTATTGTGAATGATGATGTAACAGTATTAAATGTCTCAACCTAAAGCTATGGAAATTGTGTGAAAGCTATGTGATCCCTTATTTGATGATGTGGTGATTGTTTGAAGCTTTGTTGATCCTTATGATTTCTGTATTCTTGTATGGTTGTTCTTTCTAATGAGATGGTGTTTAGTTATACATACTAATACTGTTCCATGGTACTAACGTCCCTTTTGTCGGGGGCGCTACATCTTTGAATGGATGTAGGTGGTTCCATAGTAGATAGTGCCGATCGTAGATAGCGGTGCATCCTCCTCTCAGCAGCCTTGGTGAGCCCCCTTTTCTTCCAAGGGTTATGCAGTGCATCTTTTGTTATAAATTATCACTTTTGAGGTATAGCCGGGGCCTTGTTACCAGCATTATCATAACTGTCTTTTGTATCTTTAGAGGCTCAGTAGACGTTTGTGTGGGTTATGTACAGGTGTTGGATGGGTCACTGGATTGTGTTATAATTCTAAACTCTTGTTCTTTTAAATTGTAACTGTATGAAATTTTGGAAACTTAACTATGGTTTAAAGGTCATAATGTAAAATGAGCTAGTAATGTTATATATACGACCTTTCCTACTGTCTGATTAAATGAAAGCATGGTTTCTCGATCATATGAGTTGGGTAGAAAGTGTCCAAAAGGCTTGCTCAGTCAGGTTCACTCGATTGAGCGCCGGTCGCGCCTCCCAAGGTTGGGGCGTGACATTAAGCTTGTCAAAGGCCTACAAAAGAATACTCAATAAGAAAGGGAGGACGCAAAACTAAAAGAAGCCTATATCGGCTACCAAAGATTACCATGAAGCTAAGCCGTTGAGCCTCACCAAAGGTCGAGCCTACATCTGATGGCTTAGTTTCCCCCGAAGTGCCTTCGGTAGGAGAAGAGGAAGGTGCCGGATGACCCTTGTTCCTCGAAGTACCTTCGATGGGAACAGGAAATGTTTTTTCAAAAACAGAAGCCTCCGAAGCCGGAAGCTCGGCCGACTCGTCTCTTTTGAACCTCAGAGGAGGACTCGCCCCGCTGCGAGCATCCTCACACCTCAAAGATTCTTTCCGTTTATGATCGATCCTCGGCCCCGAGGCTGGCGATCTCTCCTCCTCCCCCAGGGGACACGGCCTCATCTCGAAAAAACCTCCAACACCTGCGGCGGCAGAGTTAGAGCGCTAAAAAGAAAGTACCTTTTTCGAGGAAACGAGCCACTGAACACCTACCATGATGCTTTGCCTCCCATCTCCCCTTGGACAGGTCTCGCCATTTGCGCTTATCATAAGTCGAGCAAGCTTCCAGCTTACGAGACCATTCAGCCAGGAAATGGCAAAAACTCTCCAGGGATAATATCAAATGTCCGTGCTCGAACAAACTGGCTCATCCACTCTCGGTCCTCGTCCTCTTCGTCGTTAGCGGCAGGGGACCGATATAACCAAACGAGATGGCTAAGGGTGAATTCGAGCCCGACCTTATCCGCAAAGTACCTTATCATCAGCACTATCTTCCAAAAGGATGGGTGAGCCTACGCCAGGGTAACCTGATACCTCCTACAGAACTCAAGCACGACCCTGTCAGGGGAGCCCAACGTAAAGGGATACGTATACACGTTCAAAAACCCCTCGACATGGGTCATGATGCTCTCCTCCAGGGAAGGTACCTGCAGTACCACTTCTTCTCCCCATCCGCAGTCTTTCCGAATCATCTCGAGATGTTCCTCCCCTATTGAGGAGATGAACCTCGATGCATGCTCCCGATGCTCGTGGACGTTGGGAGGTCTCTCCAACGTAAAGTCTCTCCTCGAGACAAAGCACCTCGAGGCCCGCTCACCGGATATCGGCCGTGTACCACCGACCGAACACGGAAAGAGGCAGAACTCCCTTCTCCTTGATGAACGGATTTCAATGTAGCAGCCATGGCTACGGTAAAATAGGAAGAGGAGGATGAAGATTTGGGCGAAGGCTTTGAGTTGAAATGACGAGAGAACTAGCACAAAGAACAAAAGTTCTACGAAAGGGATAGTTACCCAGAGTAGCAGAATCTCCAGTTAAGAAATGAGCGAATGCATATATAGAGGCAAGCGGCAACTGTTCGCCTATCCAGAAGACCAATTAGGTCTGGCCATGA
>NW_017688646.1:0-491 GCF_001879085.1 Nicotiana attenuata
AGATGTCGTCCTAAATAAAATCAGTAGGCAATATAATAAGACTTAACACTCGCATTGATGAAACTGATTATGTATATCACTGCTCGCTTGTCTTCTCATATAGATATCTTGTCTATAGGATTCTGCGATCAATAAAACTTGCTAATCAGTTGCGTGCATTTGCTGTTTATGTGTGGAGGTCAATATGAGCCCATATCTGTTTTTTATGTGAAAAGTCCTAACTGTTTTGTTTGTCGCCTAGTATTTTACAATTTTGAGCAACCCAGGCTTAGTCTAGAACCTCCCCAAATAGAAGTCCTAATGACTCCAGGACCATAGGTAAGAGACGGGTAGTGGATGACAGTAGGAAACGCACTAGAATCAACTAGAGCGTACTTTAAAGTAACTAACGTTAAAGGTAGTAAGTTGGGTAGTAGGAGATGATAGTCTGTCGCCCGTNTAGAAATATAGTGACGACCAACCACCCCGTACGTCGTACGGGAGGGTAGTTA
>NW_017688646.1:5030-5938 GCF_001879085.1 Nicotiana attenuata
AACTTGCTCTTTTACTTGTTGTACACGACTAGACACGACTTGTAGACTCCCTAGGACAGAACTGCTCTGATACCACTTTTTTCATGACCCAAACCGATGGGCCGCGACGGGCACCCGGTGCCTTACTCAACCGAGTACCAACGTAACGTATCTTTCTTATTGCATCAATATGGATAAATGGGCCAGAAGGGCCGTATGTGGTAACAAGAATGAAACATAAGGGAACACTCGACATAAAACAACCCAACCTGATATACTGCCTTATACATACGACGTACGGGCCTATAAGGCCAAAATAATCACGCGTACACAGAACATAGGCCAACAAGGCCATACAATCTTTCATACACATGACATATGTCTATAAGCTTCTAAGAGTACATAAACGTCATAAGGCCGGGAAAGGGCCCCGACATACAAATCAATACATGTCTAAATCAAACTGATCAAATAAGCAACTCCGGAGCAACTAGAGTGTACCAACATCTTCCGCTGAGCTGATAGCCTACTTGGAGGACTCTCAACCTATCTATCGGGACCTGCGGGCATGAAACGCAGCGTCCCCAGGCAAACCGGACATCAGTACAAATAATGTACCGACTATATAAGGAATGAAAATCAATAAACAATGGACATGAGAGAAACATGGAGTAACAGACTCAACATGTATATCTGAATAGCTCTGTGAATCATTTGATATTATAATGTCATGAATATGCATATAAATGTCATACCATGCTTGGGTATATGCATTCATAACATCATCAAGCCTCTGAGGGCGTCCCATCATATCATCTCGACCACTGTGGGCAAATCATCAACGTATACCAGCTGATCAGGTGGTGGTGCGTATATAACGCCGCAACCTTTTCCCATATCCCGTATATATATATATATATATATATATA
>NW_017688647.1:0-729 GCF_001879085.1 Nicotiana attenuata
TTGTAGAAATATTTCCTAATCAATTGACATTGACTTTTTTCTCTTTGGCTTATGTAGCTTCTGATCTTAATAGTTAAATTTTTGCCAAGTTGATTATTGATTAACTGAATCATGTTTTCACTTGCAGTTGCCCCAGTGGCCATGAGTAATAATTAAAATCTGGGATTTACATTATACGCAACTTTTCGATGATGCCAAAAGGGGGAAGAGATATTGTGCTTTACTTTGTATTCTGAAATAAAGTGATATTTATAACCTGATTAAACCTGGTCCTTGATGATGAGTTAGATTTCTAAGCTAAAGTATTGATAATTAAACTGAGTTCCACAGGTTCTCTGATCAGTAAAAGCACAGAGTTTGTCATCATCAAAAGGGGGAATTTGTTGGCCCAAGTTCAGATGAAGTTTTGAAGATTGACAAATGAACTCAGTCATGAACCAGGTTCATCATGAGAGACACAGTGGTTATCTACTTATACATGTGAGATGCATGTGAAGAAGATAAGTCTCAAGGATCAGCAACAATATCTTCTGAACTGATCGAAAAGGTTGCATAAAGGATAAGGAGATGAAGTTTCCTTATGTGAAGAGAACTAAATCCGGATCAAGAATAAGGGTTGGAGTTTGTATTGTTCTAGGACTCGAATTTGATGAAGGATCAGCAATTGAGTCTCAATCAAACTCTGATTACTAACTCTTTAAATAACTATGATTGTTCTCTTTTACAGGT
>NW_017688647.1:1140-5938 GCF_001879085.1 Nicotiana attenuata
TTTGGCTTAGTGATTTTAGTGGAAGTTTGGGAAAATCCTACTGAGTAGTAGGTCATGGTTTTTTCACCTTTTGAGCCAGGTGTTTTCCACGTAAAAATCTCTGTGTTCTCTATTTTTTTGTATTTATTATTCCGCAAACAGCAATAGTTAGTATACCTAGAAGAACCAGGTTCTTCTAGAGCGAAAATTGGGTACCACACAAACCAACCCCCCCCCTCTTGTGTGGTATTGACGTTAAGAACATCAATAAAATCCGGGCTAGGGAAAAAGAGTACGACTTGGAGGGCATTCGTTTTCAGAAGTTGAAGTATTTGAGGTGGGAGACGTTCCTATTGTTTTGTAGTAGCTTTCCTTCCATTGTTTCTAGTTGGAATGATCCTTTGTTTGCTGCTGCTGTGATTTTGTATGGCCCGTCCCAATTGGTTCCTAGTTTACCTTCTCTTGAATCTTCGCTCGCCTGTGTTTTGGCCTTGAGTAGATAGTCTCCGACTTTGAGTGGTCGTACTTTGGCTTTTTTGTTGTAGTACCATTCTGCTTGTTGTTTTTGGGCTATCATTCTTATGTAAGCTATGTCTCTTCGCTCCTCTGCTTCGACGAGGTCCTGCTTCCTATTCTCGTTGTTGCTTAGTCCGCTTTCATTGGAGTATCTCAAACTAGGTTCCCCGACCTCGACTGGTATCATGGCGTCAGTCCCATAGACAAGTGAATATGGCGTTTCTCCTGTGCTTGTTTTTGGTGTGGTGTGATATGCCCACAGTACTTCTGGTAGGAATTCCGACCATAATCCCTTGGCGTCCTCAAGCTTTTTCTTCAATATGTTTAGTATTATTTTGTTAGCGGATTCGGCCTGGCCGTTGTCGGGAGGGTGATATGGCGTGGAGAGTATTCGCTTGATGTGCCATTTTTCGAAGAATTTAGCGGTCTTTTTTCCGGTGAATTGGGGTCCGTTGTCACAACTGATTTCTTTGGGGATGCTGAAGCGGCATATGATATTTCTTCATATGAATGTGATAACTTCTGTTCGCGTATTTTGGCCAACGCACCTGCTTTTACCCACTTGGAAAAATAGTCAGCTAAAACTAAAAGAAATTATATATTACCTCGCCCCGCTGGAAGGGGTCCGATAGTGTCCATTCCTTATTTGATGAACGGCCATGGCGATGTAACCGAGTGGAGGTGCTCGCCTGGTTGGTGTATCATAGGGGCGTATTTCTGGCACTGCTCGCACTTCTTGACATAGTCGGCGACTTCCTTCTTTATTGTGGGCCAATAATAACCCGCCTGAATGAGGCATCTAACGAGGGCTCGGTTGTTGGTATGGGCACTGCAGTGGCCTTCGTGTACTTCCTCGAGGACGCGTCTTGTTTGGTTCGGCCCTAGGTATTTCGCCAAGGGGCCCCCAAACATTCTTTTGTATAGGTTGTGGTTTATGATGCTGTACTTGGCTGCCTGCATTCGAAGATATTTGGCTTCCTTTTTGTCTGATGGGAGTACTCCCTCCTGCAAATATATTATAATACGGTTGCGCCAGTCCCAAGTCAAATTTACAGAGTGTACCTCAAGTTGGTCTATTAACGAGTGGGGGAGGGTGACCACGCTTTCTTTTGTAATGCTTTTGGTGGCCGCTGCTAACTTGGCGAGGCCATCTGCCTCGATGTTTTGTGCTCGAGGTATCTGGTCGAGTCGATATTCGTTGAATTCTGGCAGTAGTTTATGAATTTCTTCCTGGTACTTTTGTAGCCTCTGCTCTTTGATTTGGAAAATCCATGTGACTTGGTTAACAACGAGTTGTGAGTCACATCTGAGGACGACTCGTCGTGCTCCATATTTGAGAGCTAGCTTAAGTCCTGCAATTACGACCTCATACTCGGCCTCATTGTTAGTCATATCGGGGCACCGTTTGGATTGGCGGATGACTTCGCCCATTGGGACCTCGAGTACAAGTCCCAGTCCAGATCCTGACGCGTTGGATGCGCCATCGGTGTATATGACCCATAGGTCGGGTAGCCTGGAAGAGGTACGAGTAGTTTCCTGCTCGACCTCGGGCATTATTTTGGGACTGAAATCGGCAACGAAGTCGGCGAGTACCTGCGATTTTATCGTTGTTCGTAACTGATATATGATATCGTGCTCGCTCAATTCTATGGCCCACTTGGCTAATCTCCTTGACAGTTCGGGTTTCTGTAGGATGCTCCTTAGGGGGAAGGTCGTCACCACCGATATGGGGTGGCATTGAAAGTATGGTCTAAGCTCTCGTGAAGCTACGACCAATGCCAACGCCAATTTTTCGAGGTGGGGGTACCTTGTTTCGGCAATGACCAGGGTTTTGCTGATGTATTAAATCAAAGATTGCGTACCTTTGTTTTTACGGACCAGTACTACACTTACTGTGACCTCTGACACGGCCAAGTATATCAGGAGGCGCTCAACGGGTTCTGCTTTGGCTAGTAGTGGGGGCGAGGAAAAGTATGCCTTTAGTTCTCTTAAGGCCTCGATGCATTCTTAATTCCACTGGAGCCTGTTGTCCTTTTTTAGCACGTTGAAGAATTTATGGCACCTGTCGGAGGATCGTGAGATGAACCTCGACAGGGTGGTTACACGGCATGTCAGTTTTTGCACCTGTTTCTTACGGGTTAATACTTCAGGTATTCCCTCAATGGCTTTGATTTGGTCGGGGTTGACCTTGATGCCTCTTTGTGATACGAGGAAGCCGAGGAACTTGCCCAAAGTTACGCCGAAGGCACATTTTTTGGGGTTTAGCTTCATGCTGTATTGCCTTAGTATACCGAAGGCCTCTCTCAGGTGGTCGATATGGTCCTCCTTCCTTTTTTATTTTACCAATATGTCGTCTATATAAACTTTCATTATTTCCGAGTTGGTCCTTGAACATGTTTGTGACTAACCTTTGATAGGTCGCCCCTGCGTTCTTCAACCCGAATGACATGACTCTGTAACAGTACGTCCCCTGGTGGGTGATGAATGTAGTTTTTTCCTGGTCCTCCTCCTCCATGAGGATTTGGTTGCAACCTGAGTAGGCGTCCAAGAAGCTTAACTACTCGTGCCTTGCTATTGCGTCGATGAGATGATCGACATGAGGCAACGGAAAGGAGTCTTTCGGGCAGGCCTTGTTTAGGTCCGTGAAATCCACGCACATCCGCTACTTCCCATTTTTCTTTTTTTACCATGACTATGTTGGCGACCCATTGGGGGTATTTAGATTCTCGAATGTAACCGTTAGCGAGTAGCTTATCCACCTCATCGCTGACGACCTCATTTATTGCGGCGTTGAACTTCCTTCTTACTTGCGGTACAGGGGGGTAGAGTGGATCGACGTTCAACTTGTGTGTAGCAACGTCTTTCAGGATACCTGGCATATCTGCATGGGAGAAAGCGAACAAATCAGCATTGTCAATTAAAAATTTATGTAATCTACCTGGTTTTGAGAGTTTATGGCCGATGTAAGCCTTTTTGCTATTTTTGCTGTTGTCTAGTTGGACGGGATCGAGGTCTTCTACCGTCGACCCTGCGGCTTCCACGACATCGGGGTCCTTGATGACGTCTTTTTGTGCGTCGAGTTCGACCCCTGACTTTGGTAATTGCTACGCTTATAAGTCTGTTCCCTTTAACTGTTGAGTATATGTACAATCTTGAGCGATACAATAGCATTCTTGGGCTGTGCGTTGATCGCCTCGGATGCTGAATATCTGCCATGGAGTAGGGAACATGATTACTTGATACAGACTGGACGGGATGACCCTTATGGCGTGTATACACGGTCGCCCTATGATGGCATTGTAAGCCATGTCCTGGTTCATGACATGGAATGTTGTTTCTAGGGTAATGCCCCCGTCCAGAACGGGTAGCGTTATCTCCCCTGAGGTTCGCTCAACTACGTTGTTAAAACCTGTAAGTGTTATGCAACGTGGTACTATCTTGTCCTCGAGTCTCATTTGTGTGAGAGCTCGGGGATGGATAATACACGTGCCACTTCCGTCGTCTACCATTATTCTTTTTACATTAGTATCTGAAATACGTAAAGTAGTGAAAAGAGCATCGAAGTGAGGAAAAGTCAAACCGTGGGTATCTGAATTATCGAAGATGACACTGTCTTCGAGATCATACCGTTCGTGGGTGATTGACCACTTTAGTTTATATGTGGTGGTGAACTTCACCTGGTTGATTGCTTCTTCATCGCCCCCACTGATGATCATCGATGGTGCGGGCGGCGGAGGGTGGATTTGGAGGGCCTTGGTGTTGTTCTCTTCCGCGACCAGAGTTGGCTCATCCTCGGTCGCTCATCAGCTCCCTCAGGTGTCCTTGGTGAAGCATGTTCACTATTTCTTGCCATAGGGCTATGTCCTAGGTTTTATGACCCCGCTCCTGGTGAAATTCACAGAGGACGTTCGACTTTCGGGTGCTTAGGTCGGACTTCATTTTTCATGGCCACTTCATCTTTGTGCCAAGCTTCTCTAGTGCGTACACTATTTCTGAAGGGGAAACACAAAAATTGTGAGCAGATAAGAGTGGAGGCATACCTCTTTTGTTTCGTTAAGCCTCTGTATGCGTCCTGGACGGCCCTTCCGCATGTCGAGGAGATGGTGGGATGGCTGTTCTGACATAGGGTTGATGCCTGTCTCGGTTGAGGTGTGGACCTGATTGATCCCTTCGTACCGTCCATTACGTAGGGTCGTTTCCTTCCGACTCCGTTTCGGTACCGGACTGTTAACCGTTTACGGGTTTGGGTAGTCGTTAAGGTTACGATCCTCGTCTGCTCTCACCTCGGCGACAGCAGGCGATT
>NW_017688648.1:0-5938 GCF_001879085.1 Nicotiana attenuata
CTCAAATGGTGGAGCAAATCACACACTGAAAACTTACAGTTTTACGTTTTAAAAACCATGGTAAAAATATGGGCGGAGAGGGTAAGACTTTTTAGATTTTGATGGTGAAAAAATGAGGCAAAGTCTCTAAATTTATAGCTAATAGGTTGGCATTGGGTAAGTACCTCTAATCAATTCTCAACTATATTTCATGATTTTATATAAGATTTAACATCAAATTCATGAGAAATCTAGGGGAAAATTTGGGGATTTTGTCAAAGTGTTGAAAATAAAAATTTGGGATTTGAGAGTCGAATAGGACTCGGATTTGAAAACAAAACATATATTTGGACTCGTAAGGCTATCGGTAGTCAAGACCTACCCTTGGACCCGGGTTTTGACCGGGCGGGCCCGGAGTTTGACATTTGTTGACTTTTGAGAAATTATATAAAAATCACAGCTTTATTAATTGAAATTGTTTTTCTTGCATTGTGTGATGTATTCATGTCATCGTTGGCTAGATTGAGCCGAGCGGGGGCGAATTTGTAAAGGAAAAAGGCTAAATTGAGTTTTGAGTTAGCCGAATTGAGGTAAGTGTCTTGCCTAACTTTGTTGAGGGAATTTTTCCTCCTATTTGACATGGTTTGCTACATGCTGGGGTGATACATATATGAGGTGACGAGCGTATATGTATGTGCCAGGGTTAATTATGCTCGGGGGGTAGATTATGTTATATTTGTGTTTGTAGAATTGCGTGACCTTCTTGCTGCATGCCTTACTCGACTATTAGATACTAAGAAAATAGTATTAAATGTTAGAAATCAAGACTTAGCTTATTTTAACTTGATCAAATTTGACGGAATTTAGAGAATACATTGATGTGTCTAATTCGGTTGCACTACTCGTAATTATTAATACATTATTACGGCTGATATTCTTGAGATACTAGATTCTATACTCGTGTTGTAGATCATTTGTGAGATTAGTTGAAATACTTGAATATTACGATCCTTGAGGGTTATTGAACTATTTTTGGTATTTGGAAGTTGTGATTGGGATTCTTTTGGATCATTTGTTTAAACACTCTCTTTGATGTTATTTATGCTACCTGCCTTGTTTGTCATTGATATACATATGCTTTGTACGGAGGAGTGTAAAGCACGAAGGGTGATGTTGTGCCATTGTATATAGATTATCATATGAGGGAGAGTGTAAAGCACGAAGGGTGATTCCGTGCCATATCATTGAGAGTAAAAGTACGAAGGGTGATGTCGTGCCACATTATTGAGAGTAAAAGCACGAAGGGTGATGCTGTGCCATGTTATTTGAGAGTTAAATCACGAAGGTGATGTCGTGCCATTTTATTTATATTGTTATGCTTTTATTATCGTGGGGTCATGGCAAGATGGGCGTTTCCATGTAGGTGAGGACGAGGGACATGCATTATGATGTGATATATGTTTCCCGTGTATACGTTTATGCCTTTACCTTGAGTTGTTATTGTCGTACTTATAGATCTTGTGTGACTTGTTTTTATTGTCCTGTCCTTGATCTATATCTCAATTGTTGTTGTGTTGCCCATGTTTTCTACTTGTTTAACTTGCAAATACCATGCCTACTTCCTGCTGTTACAATCACATCCATGTCGTATCTATTATGTTGCACTTTAGTACAAGCCCTTTCCCTATGTTAGACATTCATGCCTCTACTTGTTAACTTGTAAAGATCATGTGCTCCTTTCTTATCTGTTATACTTATATCTAGGCCTCCACTATGCTAGTTAGTTGAAGTTGTTATTCTTTGTCTTTCAATTGCTGTCATTACTCACATGCCTTCCACCTATTCTATTACTGTTGGCCACATATATATCCTCGTTCATTATTGCTACTTGCGCATTTCCTACTTGTTAATTCCTGTCATCGGTTAGTACGGTTATGCGTATATTGGGTGAGAATGAGATAAAAGCACGAATTGATTTAATATCTAAGTACATTTCTCATGCTATGAGAGTTATGAAGTGACTGTTGTGATTTATTGATTTCATTCTAAGGAAAGGATTGGTCGAGGTATTCGAAGATGCCAAATTGTGATCTCTGCTAACACTCGGTTATTGTTTTGCGTATCTGTTTCATGGATTTCTTCTCTATTTTATCGTGGTATAGTTCTATTGATGATTTACAGTGCAGGTTTTTATCAGTGACGTCTTTTAACT
The DNA here is from genome assembly GCF_001879085.1 of Nicotiana attenuata. Taxonomy (NCBI): domain Eukaryota; kingdom Viridiplantae; phylum Streptophyta; class Magnoliopsida; order Solanales; family Solanaceae; genus Nicotiana; species Nicotiana attenuata. Next base: position 2,192 of record NW_017688648.1, read on the forward strand.
AAAAGGCCCTGTCACTACTTCGACGAGGTTAGACAAGATACTTATCAGTACATGGGATCGGTTGTACTGATACTACACTTCTTCACATTGCATGTAGATTTTTGGAGCGGAGTTGCTGGTGATGTCAGGTGCTGACTCTGAAGATGCTCGTGCATTCCAAATATAGCTGACACTTGTCCTTGGTAGCTAAGATTTTGGTAATCTGTTTATGTAAATTTCAAACATATCGTGTAATTATTTGTACCAGCTTTGTAAATTCCAAGTCTTAGAAGCTCATGGGTCGTGCTACCAGTTCTTGGGTCAATTTGTAAATATTCAGATAATTCTTCTCTATTTTTCCTATATTTCATTTGGATTGCACTTTCTGTTAGTTGGCTTACCTAGCGGATCGAGTTAGGTGTCATCACGACCAATAATTTTTGGATCGTGACAATGAAACTGCAAGAATAGTGTCAATCCTACTGCTAATACTTACATACCGTATATATAACTCATGAAATTAGTTAAGGTATATATAAAATTGCTCGAACAACATCATTATCCAAAAAAAAAAAAGGTTTTGATAACTATGGGAATTAATTCGTTGGATGCCTACTTAATTAATTATAGCCACTTAGTTAAGGAAAGCGCATGTGGTCATGTAGTACTTAACTTTGGTTAATACAACATTTATAGAAAATCTCCAAAAGCACTGAAATCTAAACATCACTTTCATTCAATTGAAGAAACCGACCTCGTAAAGCTGAAATTTTTTCTTTGTAGATAAGGTTCACAATGTGATCCATTACCCATCTCTAACTTGGCCCCCCATCACCATCAATATTTCTTCCTGCTTATAAATTTCTTTAAAAATATTAATTTAAAGTTTATGAATTTTTATCATGATCTCAAATTAAATAAATAATTGAATTATATTTAGATATTTATGAAAATTTAATAAATTTCTTAATACGTATACAAGATTTGGAAAAAAAAAACACTACTGAGTTACGTGAAACAGCATATTATATGCTAGCTCCGCCTCTACCCACACCTTTTTTTGGCAATAATATATTGGCTATAACAATATAATGCATACCAATTGAAATTAAGATTTACTTTGGTGTTGTTCTAGTTGTCTGAACTCTGAAGTATTATGATAATTTTAAGTTTGGTTAGAAATTTACAATATGTCAAATAGCAGTATATGCAATGTCAATTAGTGAAATTAAGATTTAATTGATGTTTTTTTAGTTGATAATTTTTTGTTTAGTTCAAGATTTATATGTCAACCTAAAAATTAGGATTTGTTTTGTTTAGAGACAAATTATACACTTAGTAATAATACAGGGATACCAATGTAGAGACTAGTAATCCAGTAATTATTTGTGTTGAATATTTAGTTTGATATATTAAAAATTAGTACACAATGCATAACTAGAATATGTGTTTACTTCTTAAGCAAAATAAAATTTTATTTGCTATTACAAGGATTAGTTTTGTCATTTGAATATTTTTAGTTCATACAAAACAAATATCTGCATCCATATTCTAAATTTTATCCCGCATAAATAAAATTCTTAGCATAATTTGCCAGCATTTTTTATAAGAAAAGAAAAATAACAGTGGTATTATATATAGAGATTAAATTTCCTCATTACACCAACTAAACAACCCTTACGTGTTTGACGAACAAAAAATTATATAAATGAAATAAAGTCAAATAAAACGGATTAAAAATTAAAATTTACATAGTCCAAAATTTGAAGCTATTACTAGTCTCCTAGATCTTGGATAATATGAATGGTTATGTATGTTATCTTAGAATATTAAATAAAAGACCCACAACAGGAAATATGGATATTTCGCATAAATAATGAACATTTCTTATTTTCCTTATCCTCCAACTCTCTAGATTTCTCCCATATACATAAACCTTAAAATCTACATAATACATAAATGTAGAGAAAAATATAAGACAGAAGAGGAAAAGGCAGATTTTGATACTGAAGAAGATTCCACAAGAGTAATATCACTATATATAATTTAGTGGAAAGTGATTTGAAAGATCAGTTGGCTGCTTGTAAGATTTTCTTGGTAAGTTTATCATGTAGAGAAATTTTTGGCCTTTTGTGTATTAGACAATAGTCTTTAAATTTCTCTTTTATTTCTTGGGTAAGTATTAGGTGGATGGTTGGAGGGGTTAATTTGGCTGCTTCTGAGATACGTGTAGCAATTTTTGGCATATTTTCTAGTTTTAGTATATTTGTTCTGATATCTCTCTTTATGACCCAGTTCAATTCTTGATTTTGAGATTGAAATGATGAAAGGTAAAAAAAGATTTCAACTTTGGATTACTTTTTTGATTTGTCATAAAAAAGTTTAACTTTCAAGAATCTTGATTTCTGTAAAATGATTTCTTTTTATTCAGTTTAATCTGGAAGAATGTTGTTTTGGTGTCATTTTTAGTTTAGCTAACTTGTATGACCAAGTCATTTTGTTGTGAATTCTTGTTTCTCATTGACCTACTATATGTTTGGTTTTATTCTAGCTTTATAGGCCAACTGATATGACTAAGTCATTTGAAGGTTGATTTTGTATGTGTTTGTTTCTTAATTATCTCCACTATGTTTGGTTTTCTAGCCTTGTGGGCATGATTTTCCTTGGTTAAAAATTTATTTGATCCTACAAGAAAGCATGTAATTACCTTTGAATCCCCTTTTTTAAATAATTTAATTCCATAATGTGCCCTTCTTGTTAAAATTCTATCTTTTCTCTTCCTAAAATCCTGGTCTCTGTATTACCTGGAACCTTATATATTCCATGTTGTTTGTGGAATAATCTCTCTTTTTTTGCATTTTCCATTGTTGTTCCCTCCATGTTTTGCCTAGAAAAATTAGTTTATGATTCTCTGATCAGAAGGTAGCTGATAATGGAACAGGGTTCCTTGGCCTACGTAGGTCCCGATTCGTGGTTCTATTATGTTCTTNGCGACGTTGGTTGGTTTCGGAGCCTCGTCGGGCTCGGGTGAGTTTCGGAGTTGGTTTTGAAATGATTTTTCAGTAACTTGATTGCTGGTACTGGTTGCATCGCATTTGCGATGTTTTTGTACGCAAATGCGACTATCGCAATTGCGAAGCAGCCTCGCATTTGCGAAGCTGGGCTGCTGGGGAAAGGACTCGCATTTGCGAGGAATTTGCCGCTTTTGCGAGGCCTGTTGAGTTCGCATTTGCGGACTCAGTATTGCATTGGCGATAAAGGCCTGAGCTGAGTTTGTTCGCATTTGCGACCAACTGTCGCTTTTGCGAAGGTCCAGTGTTCGCATTTGCGATCTTTTTGGTCGCATTTGCGAAGGCAGCAGAGAATTTCAATCTTCGCATTTGCTATGAGTTCTTCGCATTTGCGGGGTTCGCTAATTGTTAAATGCTGAGAATTCCGAGACTTAGCTTCATTTTGATATATGTTGAACCCTAGCTTCGATGAGAGGCGATTTTGTGAAGGAATTTTCATACCAAATCATTGGGTAAGTACCTCTAATCAATTCTCAACTATATTTCATGATTTTATATAAGATTTAACATCAAATTCATGAGAAATCTAGGGGAAAATTTGGGGATTTTGTCAAAGTGTTGAAAAATAAAAATTTGGGATTTGAGAGTCGAATAGGACTCGGATTTGAAAACAAAACATATATTTGGACTCGTAAGGCTATCGGTAGTCAAGACCTACCCTTGGACCCGGGTTTTGACCGGGCGGGCCCGGAGTTTG
>NW_017688649.1:0-872 GCF_001879085.1 Nicotiana attenuata
TTTTAAGCACAATACACAATATCTTCCCCCTTTTGGCATCATCGAAAAGTTGCATAAACATGTGAATCCCAGAATATTAATCATTACTCATGGCCACTGGGGCAACTGCAAGTGAAAGCATGTTTTAGTTAATCAAAAATCAACTTGACAAATATAACTATTAAGAGCAGAATCATCATAAAACAAGAGAAATGCAAATTGTCATTGATAAGGCAGTGCTTCTACAAGATAGTCCACAAAAAGAAAGAACAAAAACAACCAACCATGAGCAAAAACAAGAAAAATCCCTAATCTGGGTCACTGGGGGTTAACTGAACTGGTTCAGAACAAGGACAAAGAGGGCTAAGGCTTTGAAGAACTAGAGGGTTGCGATTGGAGTAAGTTGAGCATTGTTTGTAGCATCCCTTCACTCTTTTCTTTCTCTTTTGCTAGTTCTGCTTTCAGTCCATTCCTTTCTTCTTCCAACTCAGCCACACGAGCCTGAAGCCTAGCAATCTCGGCATCTTTGGTCCCACATTCTTGAACTAAAGCCCTAACCTTGCTAATTCACTGGAGTCTTCACTGATGAACCAGGTTCAATAGGGGGCTACACTTAGCAGATAGTCACAGGCCTGGAGAGTCTTGATTCCAAAGTGCTCCTTACTTGAGGTCCATTTCCCCATTTCTTCTAAAGGAACGTTTCAGCCTGTCCAGTACAGTTGTTAAAATGAATCCATAAGGAGTAGGCATGAGCCTTTGAACCATTGATGACTCTGTCCTAGCAGTTTTTACTATGAAAGCAGGCCATTAATCTGCTTACCCCTCACAAGACACTCCATGAGAACCAGGTCCATGTAATTTGCAGTGTGCCTCCTCTCCTGTCTAGGCAGCAG
>NW_017688649.1:5222-5937 GCF_001879085.1 Nicotiana attenuata
TGTGGGGTAATTTGCTAGAGAGAAGCATGGTCCTTGCCATATCCTCAAGGGTCCTGTTCTTTCTTTCAACTACACCATTTTGCTGAGGAGTTCTAGGGGCAGAGAAGTTGTGATCTATACCATTTACATCACAATATTTAGCAAATTTTACATTTTCAAATTCAGTTCCATGATCAGACCTAATGGATGCAAGTTGATTTCCTAATTGTTTCTGAGTTTTCTAACAAAGGCAGTAAACATTTCAAATGCCTCATCTTTGGATGTTAGAAACCCAGGTAAATCTAGAATAATCATCAACAAGCACCATCACATATTTCTTTCCACCTCTGCTCAAGGTTCTCATTGGACCACAAAGATCCATATGAACCAGTTCCAACGTCTTGGACGTACTTACCATTTTCTTGGATTTGAAGGATGACCTTACCTGCTTCCCCCTTGCACATGCCTCACAAACTTTTTCTGGGCTTGTAAGGACTCCATGTTTGAGTCCAGAAACATTTGAGTTTGTGAATCTAGGCTCATTTCCAGGCCCAGGTCAGACAACCCCACGGAATGTGATTTGGGCTCTAACTTTTGGACTTTGATTTCGTTTCATGCAAAGAGCAATATTACCACTGTTTCCTGGTGAGGACTGAGCTCCCGTGAGCTCATGAATTGTTTTGGTAATTGGCTTGTTAATAATTAATTGGTAGGTTTTTGGCCTTTCGAGCTAGGT
>NW_017688650.1:0-708 GCF_001879085.1 Nicotiana attenuata
GTACCAATACCCAAAATTTTGAAAACTCCTAATTTCTAACCCAAAACACCCAATTATCCCATGAAAACCCTAGATTTTGAAGTGAAATTATGTAATAAGAAGGATTAGATTGAAGAAGATGACTTAGAAATCACTTACTTATGATTTGGAGAAGTTTGAGCCTTTGAAAAATCGCCTAAGTGTGTTTAGGTTTTGAGAAAGTTGTAAAATGATGAGAAATCCCGTCTGAAATCCCACTTAACAGGTCGCAAATGTCGCAATTGCGACAGGAGCTTCGCAATTGCAAAGCTCGCAAATGCCAGACATGCTTCACAATTGCGAACCTGATGCATGTTTGCTTCCTTCGCAATTGCGAGCAATTGGTCGCAATTGCGATGACTTCCCTTCCCTGATGGCTTCGCAAATGCGAACAAGGCAGGCCTAGGTTTTCCTCGCAAATGCGATCAAGCCCTCGAAATTGCCAAGCCTGTTGGGCTCACAATTGCGAAGCCTAACCTTGCAATTGCGAGATCAAAGCCTGCAACACACACCAGCTGCAACAGCAATTTTATCTAAGTCCAAAATCACTCAGTGGCCTATTCAAAACTCACCCGAGCCCTCGGGGCTCCAAGCCAAACATGCACGCAAGTCTAAAAATATCATATGGACTTGCTCGTACGATCAAATCATCAAAATAACATCAACAACTACGAATTTAACCTCAAATTC
>NW_017688650.1:5205-5937 GCF_001879085.1 Nicotiana attenuata
GTCCGCAAGCATGTCATGTTATTTAAAGCCGCATTATTAGAACTGAAAAGAGAAAATGAAAAAGAAAAAACAACAAAATCAGAAAAAATAAAGAGAAGAATGGACGATGAAATATTGATTTCATTTCTTGGAATTGGAAAGAGAACATGGTTTACATTCAGGAATTTAAAGACAAGAAACTAAAAGAAACATCCGAGTTACACCCTAAAATAAATCGGGATGCAGAAAAAGGTGATACGTAGCCTGGAATGCAGTTCACCATAAAGTCTCCTCAGCAGCTGCGCCTACGCGCCAAGATGACCACCAATTGAACATGTCTGATCCTGCACATTTAGTGCAGAAGTGTAGCATAAGTACGTAAATGTTTGCGTACCTAGAAAGTATCTAGCCTAACCCCGGAGAAGTAGTGACGAGAGTAGATATCGAAACTTACTAGAGGTTCAATAAAGCAATATGATAAATCATAAACATATATGAAGCACAACAGTAGCAGTGAGGTAAAAATTGTAACTAACATAATCTTTAAAAAAAGTAATGATATAAATTTCTCAATCTCGTATCCTATCTCAACAGCTCGAAAAATGTCAAGTACCAATTTCAAATGGATAAGGAATACCATATAGATGCCAGGTATCAGTGGAAGGATAATCTCGTAAATATTTGGACTGCTAGCAATATAATGCACGATTATGCCGAGGTCGTACGGCCTGATCCAGATGGTGAGTACACTGC
>NW_017688651.1:0-5937 GCF_001879085.1 Nicotiana attenuata
TCTACCGTGGCATCAACACTACCAACTAGTGTGTAGTTAACCAACTCGCCGGGGGAAACTTTATGAACACTCCTTATGCCGAGGCATGTGATATACTTGATGAGATGGCGGATACTTCATCAGTGTGGCAAAGTCGAGCTAATGTGCCACAAGGTGATCCCAATGGCATTCACCTACACAAAGATCTCCATGACCACGGCCAAGCAATAGCCGAGTTAACTACATCCATGAACCAGTTGGCCAAAGCTCAATTGCAACAAGTTCAAGGGACAAAACAAGTGAATGCCATGGAAGGGGTAAATATAATGGTCAATAGGAGGAGGAAAAGAGGTCAACAAAGTCAAGGAAATCCGGATCAATATAAGAAAGGTGGTAGTAGCTACAATCAAGATGATGTGTATGATGATCAAAGTGAAGAAGTTCAGTATGTGAACAACTACCAAGGACAACGGGGCCATGCTCCGAATCAACAACAATGGAGATCCCAAGGAAATCGGGGAAATCAAAATCAACAAGGAAATTGGAACAGTGGAAACAACAACAATACCAAAGCAACTGGGGGAACAACAATCAAAATTTGGGCAACCAAGGTAACCAAGGCAATTGGGGTGGCACTAACAATAGCAATTGGGGAGGCAATAACAACCAAGGGGGCTGGAATAATAATAATCAAGGGAATCGGGGTCCGGGCTTTCAAAGGCCTCCGATGTATCAAGACCCAAACAACCCGCCTCCATTTCCGACTCAAGGCCCTAGATCGTCTAACAATGAGATGGGACGGATTAAGTCAATGTTTGAGAAAATGATGAAGAAAAACGCCAACTCCGATGCCCAATTGGCGTCCTATAATACTTCTATCCGCAACTTGGAGGTCCAACTTGGCCAGATTTCTCAAGCTTTGAATACTCGCCCTAAGAGGGCACTACCTAGTGACATGGTAGTAAACCTGAAGGGAGGGACTAATATGGGCCATGCTATGGCGGTGACTACATGAAGTGGTAGAGGTGGTGTTGATAGTACCTCTAATGTAAGAAAGGTTGTGAGTGATGATGTGTTGGTGCAAGATGATGGTGAGAAAAGTAATGATGTGCAAGTAAGTCAGGAGAATGTGAATGAAGAAGTGATAATTGACATTGATTTCAACGTGGAGGAAACACAAAATGATGTGAACCCGTCTAGGGAACACGTGATAGACATACCGGAAACTGTAGTGCCCAAAGCCAAGGCTCCCTGGCCAAGGCCTCCTCCACCATACCCTCAAAGACTTGCAAAACAGAACAATGAGAACCAGTTCAAGAAATTTATTGATATGATGAAGAGTTTGTCGATAAATGTGCCTTTGGTGGAAGCTCTTGAGCAAATGCAAGGATATGCCAAGTTTATGAAAGACCTGGTAATAAAGAAGAGATCCATGAATTGTGAAACGATCAAGATGACATATCAAGTGAGTGCCATTGTATATTCCATGGCCCCAAAGCCAGAAGACCCCAGTGCTTTTACAATCCCGTGCACTATTGGTAGTGCCGATTTCGCAAAAGCTTTATGCGATTGGAGGGCAAGCATTAACTTGATGCCATATTCTGTGTTCAAGACATTGGGGATTGGGAAACCAAGGCCCACATCCATGAGGTTGCAGATGGCGGATAGGACAATGAAGAGGCCATTGGGGATAATTGATGATGTGCTAGTGTGTGTCGACAAGTTCATACTTCCCGCGGATTTTGTGATTCTTGACTGTGAGGTTGACTATGAGGTACTGATCATATTAGGGAGACCTTTCCTAGATACAGGGAAGGCTTTAGTTGATGTGGAAGCAGGGGAGCTCACCTTCCGAGTGGGTGATGAAAAAGTTGTGTTCCATGTGTGCAAATCAATTAAGCACCCTAATAGCAACGAAGTATGTTCATTTATAGATCTTGTCACCGAGGTGATTGTTGAAGACACCAATGTTGTGATTAATGTGGAGGACCTTTTGGAAGCTGTGTTGTTGAACCATGATGTGACTGAGGATGAAGGCTTGGTGGAATATGTCAACGCTTTGCAAGGAATGGGTTCATACACATATGAGCCCCAGAAACTTTCCTTGGATCTTGAGAACCAAAAGACTCCACCAACAAAGCCCTCAATCGAGGAGCCTCCCATATTAGAGTTGAAACCTTTGCCTTCACACCTTAGGTATGAATTCTTGGGCCCTTGTTCAACTTTACCTGTTATTCTTTCTTCGTGCTTAACTAACGGGCAGGTAAATGCCACCCTTGTGGTGCTCCAAAGAAGGAAGAAGGCAATTGGATGGACTCTAGCTGACATCGGGGGATAAGAACCGCCTTTTGCAAGCATAAAATTATACTTGAGGATGATGCCAAACCCTCCGTGGAACATCAAAGGAGGTTGAATGAGGCCATGCAAGAGGTCGTCAAGAAGTAAATTATCAAGTGGCTTAATGCATGGGTTGTGTACCCCATTTCGGATAGTTTATGGACTTCGCCGGTACAATGTGTGCCGAAGAAGGGGGGTATGACTGTGGTCACAAATGAGACAAATGAATTGATCCCCACCAGGACTATCACCGGATGGAGGGTATGCATGGATTACCGAAAGCTGAACAAAGTGACCCGCAAGGACCATTTTCCATTGCCCTTTCTTGACCAAATGTTGGATAGACTTGCTGGACGTACCTACTATTGCTTTTTGGATGGGTACTCAGGTTACAACCAGATTTTGATTGCACCGGAGGATCAAGAGAAAACCACTTTCACATGTCCGTATGGCACCTTTGCATTCTCACGGATGCCATTTGGTTTGTGTAATGCACTAGCTACCTTTCAGCGGTGTATGATGGCTATATTTACGGATATGGTGTAGGACTTTCTTGAAGTGTTCATGGATGATTTTAGTGTTTTGGGTGACTCCTTTGAAGAATGCTTGAGTAATCTTGACAAAGTGTTGGCCCGATGTGAGGAGACCAACTTAGTACTTAACAGGGAGAAGTGCCACTTTATGGTTGAGGAGGGCATTGTCCTCGGCCATAAGATCTCAAAGAACGGTATTGAAATGGACAAAACAAAGATTGAAATAATTTCAAAACTCCCTCCTCCTACTTCCGTCAAGGGAGTTAGGAGCTTTCTTGGGCATGCGGGGTTCTACCGAAGGTTCAGCAAGGACTTCTCCAACGTGGTGAATCCCGTGTGCAAGTTGTTGGAAAAGGATGCAAAGTTTGTGTTTAATGATGATTGCATGAAAGCTTTTGATCTTCTCAAGTATAGATTGACTACCACTCCCATCATCACCGCACCCAATTGGAACTTGCCATTTGAGCTCATGTGCGATGCTAGTGACGTTGCGGTAGGAGTGGTTTTGGGGCAAAGGATCAACAAGATATTTCATCCGGTCTATTATGCAAGCAAAATGATGAATGATGCCCAAGTCAATTATACTGTGACCGAGAAAGAGTTACTAGCCATTGTCTTTGCCATGGAAAAGTTCAGGCCATATCTCATGGGTACCAAAGTGATGGTGCACACCGATCACGCGGCACTCCATTACTCGATGATGAAAAAGGACTCTAAGTCTAGGTTGATGAGATGGGTTCTACTGCTTCAAGATTTTGACCTTGAAATTGTTGATCGAAAGGGGTGTGAAAATCTAGTGGCGGACCACTTGTCCCGCTTGGAAGAAGAGGGGAGTCCCCATGATGGCCTCGAAATTAATGATTCGTTTCTGGATGAACGACTCCTCTCCTTGTCTTTGTACTGAATGCCTTGGTTTGCCGATGTGGCTAACTTTCTTGTGACCGGCATTGTCCCGAGTGAGCTCTCTTCTAACCAAAGGAAAAAGCTTAAATGAGATAGCTTGGGTTATTACTGGGACGAGCCTTATCTTTTCAAGATTTGTAATGATGGTGTGATCCGGAGATGTGTTCCGGAAGAGGAGAAAATGAGTATTCTTGATGCTTGCCATTCCTCGCCCTACGGTGGTCACCATGGTGGGGTGAGAACTGCTTCAAAGGTTCTCAGTTGTGGATTTTATTGGCCTACCCTGTATAAAGATGCTAGTGAGCTTGTTAAGAGATGTGACGAGTGTCAAAGAGCTGGTGGAATTTCCAAGAAAGATGAAATGTCTCCCACCACTATTCTTGAGATTGATATTTTTGATGTATGGGGCATCGACTTCATGGGGCCATTTGTGAGTTCATGTAGTAACACTTACATCATGGTTGATGTTGATTATGTTTCCAAGTGGGTTGAAGCTCTGGCTTTGCCCAACAATGAGGCACAGAGTGTGGTGGCTTTCTTGAAGAAAAATATTTTCACAAGGCTTGGCACTCCAAGGGCGATCATCAGTGATGGGGGGGTCTCATTTTTGCAACAAGGCCTTCGATACTTTACTCTCCAAGTATGGTGTCAATCATAAGGTGTCAGCCCCTTATCATCCCCAGGCTAGTGGACAAGTTGAGGTCTCCAACGGGGAGATAAAGAGCATCTTGTCAAAAACTGTCAATGCAAATCGGACTGATTGGTCAAAGAAACTTGATGATGCTTAGTGGGCTTACAGGACTGCTTACAAGACTCCAATTGGTATGTCTCCGTACCGGTTGGTATTTGGGAAAGCATGCCATCTCCCGGTGGAATTAGAGCATAAATCCATGTGGGCGCTGAAGAAGTTAAACCTTGAATAGAATGTAGCTGCAAATCTCTGGGTAGAGCAATTAAATGAACTTGATGAGTTCCGGTTTCATGCTTATTCCAGCTCGTCCTTGTATAAGGAAAGATGAAGTACGTACATGAAAAATATGCCCGGAGCAAGGAATTCAATGAGGGTGACATGGCTCTTCTATTCAACTCTCGGTTACGACTGTTTTAGGGAAAGCTTAACTCAAAATGGAGTGGCCCTTTTGAAGTGGTGCATGTAACTCCGTTTGGTGCTCTTGACTTGAAAAACAAAAATGGTGAAATCTTCAGAGTTAATGGGCACCGAGTGAAGCACTATCTTGGCATGTTTGATGATAGCCACGTGGTGGGATTGATCCACTTCAAGTGAATGATGGTAACATGCGTCGTGTCGCGACATTAAATCAAGCGCTTCTTGGGAGGCAACACGTGTGTTTTTCTTTCATTTTGATTTTCTTCTTAGTTTAGGCTTTGTTTTGGACTAACTGGTTGTGAAGTTTGTTTAGGAATTGTTTGTGCAGTGCAGGACTGTTGCTGGAAAAATTTGCCTAAATGTGGGGAATTACGCGGACCGCGCTCAAAATTTCACGATCAGCGAGACCTTTACGTGGGGCACAATTTGTTAGCGGATGTGGACTTGAAAAGTCCAGAATATCAACTCTCTGAAGTAGTATTCGTGTCCGTGGTCGTTATTTCGCGGTCCACGTTGATGTTTCACGACCGCGCCCATTTTTCCGCTCTCAGCGGACATGTTTCTGAAAAGGCTCTTCATCAGGTAAAAGAATGCAGACCGCGGTAGAATTACACGGCCGCGTTCAGGTAAGTTGTGGGTCCCCATTTTGTTAGTATAAATAGAACATCCTTAGCACTATTACCTTTTTTGATCCTCGAACTCTCAGAGCAATCAGACTACTGTTCACTCTCTTTTACATTGAACTTCAATCTCATGTCATTAAGCAAGAGTTAGTTTCTACCACAAATCACACAACTGGTATGTTCAAATTTTTGTATTAATTTTATTTCTTTCTTTTCTTTTATTTAGTTTTACTTTTCTTTTTAATTAGCCTTAATACATGCCAAAATCAAAATCATGCTTAGGTGATGCTAAAAATTCATATGGGTACTTGTTTTGCATGCCTAATGGGGGATAGGGTTGTTCACTATGCCTAGTAGTTGCTTAGATTTTTGCACCAAGTGAAACCCAAGGTCTAAGATCTCACCAGTGCTCGTCTGGTTTAATTTTCGCGGATAGCGGTCCAAATTACGTTGT
>NW_017688652.1:0-5937 GCF_001879085.1 Nicotiana attenuata
CGCCTTCGCTTCTGAGGCTCTTCGTGCGCATGTGCGGTTCCCGCTTCTACGGACCTTGACCGCATCTGCGGTCCCAGCCTTCACCAATAAATTCCGCTTCTATGCCTTTCTTGGCCGCTTCTGCGGCTCTGCACCTGCGAGCAATACCTCGCAGGTGCAGTTACACCAGATACTAGCCGCCTTAGCATTCCCTCAGTCCAAAAATTGATCCGTTAACCATCCGATATTCACCCGAGGCCCTCGGGACCTCAACCAAATATACCAACACGTCCCAAAATACGATACGAACTTAGTCGAAGCATCAAACCACGTCAAACAACATCAAAATCATGATACGCACCCCAATTCAAACTTAATGAACTTTAGAACTTTAAACTTCTACATTCGATGCCGAAACCTATCAAATCACGTCCGATTGACCTAAAATTTTCACGTCCGATTGACTTTAAATAAAAAGGAACTTTCACCTGTTTAGTGACTCATTTAAATTTTACTGTTGTTCTTAATAGACCCGTGAGTTATCGCATTAATAATATTATTACTGGACCTCTAGTAAGTGTCGAAGTTGCCATCTCGTCTCTACTTCTTCGAGATTAGACGGGATACTTACTGAGTACACGTTGTTTCTGTACTCATACTACACTTCTGTGCATTTTTGTTGCACAGGCACATGCACCTCTAGTGGCCTAGTGGGCGTAGCAGCATGGTTGACACGGAGACTAGGTGAGCTGTATTTCCTCGAGGCGACCCGCAGCTAGTATAGTCTCTCTCAGGATTCTATTTATTTTCTGTCCAATTGTATTCTGGACAGCTGTTGTACTTTATTCAATTTTTCTTAGAAATTGCTCATGCATTTGTGACACCGGGTTCTGAGATGGTTATGGAGTATTTTGTATTAATTGCTTATTATTTAATTTGACTTAAAGCAATTATCTTCTTAAATTGGTAAATCTAAGAAAAGTCATAGTTTTCAAAGAGTATTAAAATGAGAATTTAATTACGTATTTTGGGTTGGATTGCCTGACAGTGGTGTCCGGCGCCATCACGACCCTTAGTGGATTTTGGGTCGTGACACCTGCGTCACTTGACCGATTTTGCGGTTCCGCTGGTGCGGCCAAAATACCGCTTCTGCGGTCCTCCTTCAGGCCCCTCAATCCCTGTATCTGCGTCCCAGCAGCGCTTCTGCGCCTTCGCTTCTGAGGCTCTTCGTGCGCATGTGCGGTCCCGCTTCTACGGACCTTGACCGCATCTGCGGTCCCAGCCTTCACCAATAAATTCCGCTTCTATGCCTTTCTTGGCCGCTTCTGCGGCTCTGCACCTGCGAGCAATACCTCGCAGGTGCAGTTACACCAGATACTAGCCGCCTTAGCATTCCCTCAGTCCAAAAATTGATCCGTTATCCATCCGATATTCACCCGAGGCCCTCGGGACCTCAACCAAATATACCAACACGTCCCAAAATACGATACGAACTTAGTCGAAGCATCAAACCACGTCAAACAACATCAAAATCATGATACGCACCCCAATTCAAACTTAATGAACTTTAGAACTTTAAACTTCTACATTCGATGCCGAAACCTATCAAATCACGTCCGATTGACCTAAAATTTTTGCACACAAGTCACATTTAACATTACAAACCTACTCCAACTTTCGGAATCGGAATCCGACCCCGATATCAAAAATTCCACTCCCGATCAAACTTCCCAAAAACCTTCATTTTCCAACTTTTGCCAAATGACCCCGAAATGACCTACGGACCTCCAAATCCACATCTGGACGCGCTCCTAAGACCAGAAGAATCACCATACGGAGCTATTCCCAGGCATGGAGTCCCAAACGAACATCGATGACATTGAAATACACTTCGACCCAAATTCATGAAATTCTTCCAAAATGCCAACTTTCCACAATAAGCGTCGTAACGCTCTCGGGTCATCTAAAATCCGATTCGGACATACGCCCAAGTCCAAAATCATCACACGAACCTATTGGAACCTTCAAATCCTGATTCTGAGGTCGTTTACTCGAAAGTCAAACCTTAGTCAATTCTTCCAACTTAAAGCTTCCGAAATTAGAATTTTCTTCCCAAATTAACTCCGAACTTTCCGAAATTCAATTCCGACCACACGTACAAGTCATAATGCCCGAAGTGAAGCTTCTCAAGGCCTCAAACAGCTGAACGACGCACTAGAGCTCAAAACGACCGATCGGGTCGTTACAACAAGGCTGACACACTTAGTATTTGCAGATGATCTCATGATATTCTACAAAGGGAACTTAAAATCTATAGCTAGAGTTATGGAATAACTGCAACATTTCAGTGATGTTACAGTGTTTGAAGGCAAACCTTGAAAAGTCTAGCATGTTTATAGCAGGTGTGGATGGTATTACTAAACAGAATATTCTTAGTACAACATGATTCACTCTAGGAACTTTGCCTATAAGGTACTTAGGCCTTCCACATACTTCAAGAAAATTGAACAAGATGTATTGCAAATAATTAGTTGACAAGATCACAAACAAAGTCACGGCATATAGAAGGCAACAATCATATGTTGGGAGATCGCGAAATATCATGGCAGTATTGTTCTTTATATATGACTTCTGGAGTGCAGTGTTCATACTGCCACAAAGTGTAGTAAAGCAAGTTGACAAGAAATTCAGGGATTTCCTATGGGGTGTTACAGAGGATAAAAGGAAAATTAACCTTATTGCATGGGACAAGGTATGTACTCCAATGAAAAATGGAGGGATAACATTAAAGGCTGCTGCAAATGGAATACTGGTGTTGTTGGTAAGTTACTCTGGCAACTTGCTGGAAAGAAAGACATTTTATGGGTGAAATGGGTCAATAATATCACATGAAGGACAAAGATAGCATATGGGAACATACTCCAACGGGAGATTGTAGCTGGTATTGGAAGAAAGTGAATTCCTTCAAAGTTCAAATGGCAGGACAGTATCAAGGAGATAAATATTTGTTAACCTCAACAGGAGAATATTCAATGTCCAGAAACTATCAACATATGTTGGGCTCTCTGCCTAGAGTTAGGGAAGCTAATCTAATGTGGATCTCAGTTTATGCTCCCTAAACAGAGGTTTCTAGTGGTTGACATGTCAAAATAAATTGTTAACTAAGGAGAGATTAACTCGAGTTCTGATTCATGTGGATGATCAACATTGCTGCTTATGTGATCAGGCACAGATGAAGATACATGCTCATACTTTGGTCAGTGCAAGTGAATTTCAGAACTAAGAGAAAAGTTGAGCATTTGGTTGGGCATCAAGATTCATAAGAGTGAAGTTAAGTCAGGTGATAAAGTGGATCAAAAGGAGACGATGGAGCCAATTCTAAAAGGAAATAGTTGCTGCAGTATGAGGTGCCATGCTATACTACACTTGACAAGCAAGAAACTAGAGAATATATAGGAAAGTAAATGTAGATAGAGATTTTGTGGTTGCTCAAATTAAGAAAGAGATCTTAATTAGGTAGATTTGATACATTGTGTAAGACTAAATGAGCTAGGAACAATCAGTTGTTGATTCAGAAGCTATGTAATTAGAAGTTATGCTGTTGTTTAGAGATCTAGAGTCTAGAGCACCCTTCCTAAAAACACTAGTGGCTCTTTAGGATGTAAATCATTTTGGTTGTTATAGTACTTTCATATTTATTACTAAAAAAAACTTGGTCTTAAAAATTGGAAATTCATCTAGAACAATTGTGTAGTTTTTTTTTTATGTGTGAATAAGGGTGTGTTTGGTTCCTAGAAAATGTTTTCATGGAAACTGAGTGATTTTAGCACTTATTTTCTCTTGTTTGGTTGGTGAGTGAAAAAAATTTTCCTGAAAATATTTTATAGTGTTTGGTTAGAGAGTAGAAAATATTAGGAAAATTAATTTTTATGCTACTCTCCTCACCCCCTTCCCCCAAGTCCCCTTGTTTTTTGTGCTCCCTCCTCCCGCCCCCCCTCCCCACCCACCAAATACCCAACGTTTTAGAACTATATTTCTTCAAGAATATAATTATTCTCCTAAAAATTCATACAAATCCGGAGGAACTAATGTTTTGCTTATTTTTTACGCAAAAACAACGTTGAAATTTGTGCTCCATAACTCAAAAGAAAATACTATATTTTGGTTGAAAAAAGAGGTACTCTTTCTACAACACGAAAATAAAGTACTCATTTTGTTGAATTAAAAGAAAAATACTTTTTCTACATCATAAAAAGATTGAAATAAAAGAAAATACTTTTTCTATGTCATGAAAATAAAATACACATTTTGTTGAAATAAAAGAAAATACTTTTTCTTCATCATGAAAAGATTGAAATGAAAGGAAACACTTTTTCTATATCATGAAAAAAATTACTCTTTTTGTTGAAATGAAAGAAAATACTTTTTACCGTATCATTTTGTTTAAATGAAAGAAAATATTTTTTCTACGTCATTAAAAGATTGAAATGAAAGAAAATACTATTTACTGCATCATTTTCTTAAAATGAAAGGAAATACTTTTTACTATATCATTTTGTTGAAAATAAAAAAAAAAGCTTTCATCATGAAAAGAAAGTACTTTTTTTTGTTAAAATGAAAAAAAAATACTTTTTTTATATCATGAAAAAAAATTCATTTGTTGAAATGAACAAAAATACGCTATCTATAACATGAAAAGAAAGTACTACTAATAATATTTCTATTTAGGGTGGGGTTGTGGGGTGGGGATGGGGGCGAGGGTGGGTGTGGGTTGAGGGTGGATGGGTGGGTGAGTATGGGGAATATGGTAGGAAATGTTGAAAAAGAGTTTTGGAAAATGTTTTCCCTTCTTTAGATAGGGAAAATATTTTCTTCCAATTGGAGAAAAAGGAGTTCACAAGGAAAATATTTTTCAATACTTTTAAACCAACCAAATATGGAAAAATTAAAAAATATGTTCCTTTGTACCAAAAACACCCTATATCACAAATTTTTTATAGTTTAAAGGGAAAAAGGTCGGATTTATCCCTCTACTTTGGTAAATAGTTTACGTTTATCCCCCGTTATACTTCCCGTCCAAATCCACCCTTACCGTTAACAAAGTAACTATAATTGCCCCTAACCCTAACGGACATCCACTGTGGCACCTAATCCCTAAAAAAAATTTGCCACATAGCCCAATTAACCCATCCCAATTTTGCATTGTATCTGTAAATTTTCTGCATATTATTTGCGAGTTCGCACCAACAAGGTATTCTTCAACTTTTTCAGCCCAACAAACAATTTAAGATTTCAAACACAAGATCAATCGAGCCCAGTTGTCTTCTTCCCGCAACTAGCTGCTAAAATTCTTGCTCAAACTGCCCAAATCCTTCAAGGAATCACCCAAAATTGAAGTTGTGAACTCCCCAAGAGATCCCCAACAACCCCGATAACATCTAAATGAAAATAACGCAAACTTGCAGATCCAAGTTTTTGACTCAAGCCTCAAGCTTCTTTAATGGCTGCCATTCTTCTCCTTCACATTTCACCTCTCAAACCAATCGATTTTAATTTTTTAAGCTTCAAACAGTAGCAATTACCAATTTAATCAACTAATACTTTCTTTATCCTATTCGAAGAGAAGGTGGTATAATCAACTTAGTCATGTTTCGGCGACTATTTCAAGTGTAAAACTTATCTGTACAGATTGGGGGTGGATGACACACTTTTACAAGGATGCTATGTTATGATATATGACTTAGATGTTGCTTTGAGAATACTTGCATAGTGTTATGAAACCAAAACAGAAATTACTTAAAGCGCTCCTACATTGAAGAGAAAAGATAGAGAGAAGAAATGGGGTGGTGGGTTAGGAAGAAGAAGAAAAGAAATAGGGGACCCGGGGGGGGGGTTGTATGATTGTGAGGATTACGTAGTAATTGGGTCAACGAGAATCATGGACGGGTCAATTGGATT
>NW_017688653.1:0-641 GCF_001879085.1 Nicotiana attenuata
CCATGTTGAAGAAATTCATGGAGACCCGTCGCTTGTGGTTCCTACAGAGGTTTATAGGGGTTAAAGACAATCTATCTTATGAAGAAATTCCAATAGCTATTCTTGATCGTCAAATTCGCAAGCTCAGAACTAAGGAAATTGCTTCAGTAAAAGTGCTTTGGAGGAATCAAAAGATTGAAGAGGCTACATGGGAAGCCGAGGAGAACATGAAGTCCAGATATCCCCATCTCTTTGAAGGGCAAAAGGAAAATGTGGAAGGTAATTGGCCTTTCCATTCAGTTCTTATATTATAATCTCCATGTTCTTCAGTATTTACTCAGCTTAGTATTTAGTGATCACGTGCTCATTCAGTTGGATACACATGTATTCATGATATTTCAATATTCGCATATCATCATCACACCCGTTTAATGTCCATAGATAGTCATAGCTGCAACTAGGATCATCATTCGAGGACGAATGATCCCAAGGGGGAGATAATGTAACACCCCGTAAATTCGGCTTAGGTGTGAATGTAGTAAATGAGTGGTAAGGTTATATTTTGGACATGTGAAGTCCCAACGGGATGATTGTGGGTAAAATAGTTGTTTCAAAAATCAAAATGGAAAGAGAGGTGCATAAGATTTGACAAAAATCGACTA
>NW_017688653.1:5258-5937 GCF_001879085.1 Nicotiana attenuata
ATAATGGAAGAGCCGAGGCTCTCTCGGAAACAACTTTCATAAGGCAAGGCAAGGCAGGCTAAAAAGAAATAAAGGGAAGGAAATTGCATACTTTATGAAGAAGTTTTTGTTGATTTTACACTAGGAATAAATTCTCAGTAGCTCATAGTTTAATTTCTTTTTTTAGTTAAGAAAATTTAGTTGGTGTTATGTAAACAACTTTCGCATTGTCAGACAAGGAAATCATGTGGTTGGATGGTGCATTTTCTCCAAAAAGACGGCACTTTTGAGTTTTGAGTGTGTTTTAGGATATGATTGAAACATCATGTGGTGTATCTGCCAGTTGCTAATACTATTTTAAGATTACAAAACCTATTTTCTCTTGCCTTGGGGTTTACTTCACTAGTATGATTAAAAAAAAAAAAAAAAAACGGAATTACCCAAAAGTATTACTACTATTTTCTTGAATGGATGGTCTAAAGGGGAAAAGGTGAAGAAAAAACAGATGAATACTACAAAAGGAAGATATTGTGACAGAGAATTACAACTATAATACAGAAGAAAAAGCAAATTTGGTTCAAATAAACAGAAATTGTCCAAAAAGTTTACCAGAAAATGTTTAATGGGTTACTGGGAAAAAAAAGAAAAGAAAAAAGGGAGTAAAATACGAAAGTGAATTTTTATTTTACTACTTGTTAAA
>NW_017688654.1:0-747 GCF_001879085.1 Nicotiana attenuata
GCTATTTTTGTAATATTTTTTTTTCATTTTATGACAACTAAAAATTGCACACAAAATGCAAATAAAACGCAAAATCATGCAATTAATTCCTAAAAATTCAAATACTAAAGAAAAATTCTACTTTTAATGAATTCTATAGGAGTAATTTAAACGCGGCAAAAATCACGTGCTCACAATAACTTTGTTTGATCTCTTTGAACTTAGCTCTTGGGATCTCTAGTCTGCTAGGTAGAGTTACCGCCATGATGACTTGTCCTAGGCCTTAGCCTCATTCCCTTCAATGATATTTCAACTGCCTCTCTAGATAGGCCTTTTGTAAGTGGATCCGACACGTTATCTCTTGACTTTACGTAGTCAATTGTGATAACACCACTAGAGAGCAGTTGTCTAACGGTATTATGTCTCCGTCGAACGTGACGAGATTTTCCGTTATACATAATGCTCCCTGCCCTGCCTATTGCCGCTTGACTATAACAATGTATACATATAGGTGCCAAAAGTTTGGGCCAAAATGGAATATCTTCCAAGAAATTCCGGAGCCATTCAGCTTCTTCACCGGCCTTGTCTAAGGCTATAAACTCAGTCTCCACTGTACAGTGGTCAATACACATTTGTTTGGACGATTTCCAAGACATCGCTCCTCCACCGACTGTTTAGAATCGGTTGAACCGGTGATCTAATTTGCATCACTATACCCCCTATATTATCGCGGGATACTTATTGTAGTGCTAAAGCATAATTTGGAGT
>NW_017688654.1:4983-5937 GCF_001879085.1 Nicotiana attenuata
GGAGGGTGAAGTCTGTCTTTAGGGTTTTCAAATTTTCAGACAACTTTATTTAAAATCAAGAAGAATTATGGGCCGTTGGATTAGAATGGATGGATGGCTTGGATTTAATTTGGCCTTCATTAATTCAAAACGACGTAGTATTGTCCTGGTACTACGTCGTTCGAGTGGTTTAGGGGACTGGAGGATTGGGACCGGGTGGGGTGCGGATTTTGGGCTTAATTTTAGCCGGATTTGGGGCTTTACCTTGGGCTAGTGTTATTTATTCAACATTGGACCCAAAATTAAACAAACAGTCTTTATTTTAATTTTACTTTAAAAAAAAAATTCTTTTTTCTTTTCAATTTTTTATTTTTGTTTTTTTTTCTTTCTTTCTTCCTGATTTTAATTTTTTTTTAGATTTTATTATAAATAGATAAGAACTGATTTAACTCTAAAATTAAACTAATTACTTCTCAAAAAATCAATTAAATCCTAGTTCAAAAGGAAAACTTAAGGAAAAATCGAAAATTAAAACTAAAACAATACAAAAGACTATTTTAATTATTTTCTGTTATTTTCAATGATGTTAATTAATCTAAAAATGCAAGTATGCTATTTTTGTAATATTTTTTTTTCATTTTATGACAACTAAAAATTGCACACAAAATGCAAATAAAACGCAAAATCATGCAATTAATTCCTAAAAATTCAAATACTAAAGAAAAATTCTACTTTTAATGAATTCTATAGGAGTAATTTAAACGCGGCAAAAATCACGTGCTCACAATAACTTTGTTTGATCTCTTTGAACTTAGCTCTTGGGATCTCTAGTCTGCTAGGTAGAGTTTACCGCCATGATGACTTGTCCTAGGCCTTAGCCTCATTCCCTTCAATGATATTTCAACTGCCTCTCTAGATAGGCCTTTTGTAAGTGGATCCGACACGTTATCTCTTGACTTTACGTAGTCAATTGTG
>NW_017688655.1:0-482 GCF_001879085.1 Nicotiana attenuata
TCTTCCGATCTTAGACCAATACAGATACGATATTATTTTTATAGCTTCTATGCTATCACTGACCTATTGTCTATTATTTATTTTTCTTCTTGAGTTGAGAGTCTTTCGGAAACTGCCTCTTTACCCCTTCGGAATAGGGATAAGGTCTACGTACACTCTACCCTCCCCAGCCCTCACTTGTGAGATTTTACTGGGTTGTTGTATGAATAATCGCTGGGAGAATCTATCAAACTACTTGTCCTTAGCAGTGAAAGTTGAAATTACAAAATATAGTAACTAGAAACAATGTCACTTGCATTTTATTTAACAGGCAGCACTAAACAGTACAACCGTCCGCCTATGGAGATACCTAATTCAGGCAAGAAAAGTGCTTCTGATCCCATGATTTATTCTCTACATGGAAGTTAGATGTTTGGAAAGCTCATGGGAACATAGGATTCAAATTGACTTTAGTTTAAAAATCAGTCCACAACTAACCCCCC
>NW_017688655.1:5061-5937 GCF_001879085.1 Nicotiana attenuata
CTGTGAATTATTGTTATTTTTTTTGGTGTTGATTGTAGTAAATTTAATTTGATTATTCACTATCTAGTTTTAGTATCTATTATGAAACATTTGCTTAATATGTTATTTTTAATGAGTTCTTAGCCATTTATCTATGCCTAGTTTTTTTTTATGTGTCGCGCTTCACAGCAAAAAAGCGCGCGCTTCGCTTCTCGCTTCTGTGAAGCGAGGCCTCGTCGCTTTTTTGCGCTTAACGCTTTCCAAAACACTGGGCAGAAGCGATACAGTGTCGCTTCTGGCGGCCTGAGGCGATCTTGAAAAGCGCGCGCTTCACTAGCTGAAGCGACGAAGCGATCGCTTCTTTTACAAAAGCGCATTGGGCCCGTTTTTTAACAAAAAGACTTGGGGTCTGTTTTTAATTATACAAAAAAGACCCCTGAATAGTCACAACAGACCCTCACAAAAACAGAGACATCGACAAAAAGCTAGGGTTATCGCCATTGCTGACCCCTTCGCTCTCAAGCTCGAGCTCGACCACTGCTTCTTCAGTCCAAGTAATTTCTTTCTCCTTTCTTCTTCTCCTTTCTTCTTCTCCAGTCAAGCTCGACCACTGCTTCGCCATTTTTTTTCTTTCTTCTACTTCTTCTTCTGCTTCTTCTGTTGCTTCTTCTGCTTCTGCGTCTGTTTCTGCTTCTTCTTCTTCTTCTGCTTCTTCTTTTTCTTTCTTTTTCTTTCTTTTTCTTCTTTCTCCAGTCCAGAACAAATTCCCTATTTTCTCTTTCTTTTTCCTTCTCATTTTAGTGTATAGTTTAGTATATAAAATTAATTATTATATATATGATATGTTTTCAGTTTTATTAATTTTATATGTATTTCAGTTTAGAAAATTAATATATA
>NW_017688656.1:0-670 GCF_001879085.1 Nicotiana attenuata
GTATGCCCCTGTTATTTGTAATGAGGGCACGGTACGGTTCTCCTCTATGTCTAATCAATCTTAGCCAAAGACGTAGTTCGATTATCCTTAGGCTCTTTCAAGAGTGGAGATATTGGTGTCGGTGCCACGTCGTGCACCGCAAACATTTCCCTTGTCACGTGTTATTCCTCGTGGACGGTTTTAATCCCGTCTTTTGTTGGGAATTTCATCATCTGGTGGAGGGTGGACGATACTGCTTTCATACAGTGTATCCACGGTCGTCCGAACAAGGCGTTGTACCTCATGTCTCCTTCGATGACATGGAATTATGAAAATTCGCATAACAGCTCTTCCAATAGTTGCAGAATCCGATCTCCCTAAAATAAAAAATTTGGAAAGAAATTTAAGTTAGTAAGGCGCATAAGTTGAAGAAAATACATCACAACTCGAAAAAAATAACGACATGTAAAAGAGTATGCACCTTTTCATCTTGAATAATTAGTTCAATTGAATTAGAATTTTCTGGTTTCTCGCGGTCTGGAACGTGCCATAATCTAACAACACGAACCTTCAAATTCCAACTCATTTTGGACATTGATATTTCGCTGATATAGTTATAGTTTGGAGCCATACTTTGCAGAAGTTTGTGTGGAAGCTAAACCCTAAGCAATGTAGAGAAGCCAACCGTAAA
>NW_017688656.1:3241-5937 GCF_001879085.1 Nicotiana attenuata
GAACTCCCATTTTTACTCTAGCCTCGACCGATATTCTCTTCAGGCCGGGTGTCGATGAGCTTCGAGGAAGAAGAATCGAGCGCACCTTTGCAGCCTTGAGGCTTCGAGGTGATCTTCCGAAACGCCTTAATGATGGGAAATCGGACCCTTCGATTCTACCGTATACAACTGATTTACCTTTGTTTCAAGGATAAGCATACCAAGCCCAATCCTCAACTGTGTCAGAGTTCCCAAGGGCTTCACGAACCCCGAGCAGTGCTCACACTAGAGTAGAAAGATCAGAACCAATTCAAGGAAAACAATAGACCAAATCCTGGTGTGTTAGAGTTCACAAAGGTCTCATAAGAACCCTGAGCAGTGCTTACACCAGGAAGGCTAAGGGATAGTACTTAGATTGCTTTGGCTTTTAGCCAACAAAGAATTATGATTCAGAAGAGTGCAAGATAGGATTAGGAAGTACACTTAGGGATAGAATGACACATAGAACAGAGACCAACACTTTGAAACTGGTCAGACTTAACAAGTTTGAGAATTAACAAAGTCATAAACTGATAATGACCAACTCATGAGCATGCTTTCACGAAAGAAAGTTCAGAATTCAGATTAGGACAAATCATAGAAAAGGGGTTCATTGATCAATTAATGTGTCAAGAAGAAAATTAGTTATCAGTAAGAACTAATAGCATGGTGAGCATAGAATCAGATAAATAACATGTTAAAAGATTTAATAACAAACTAAGGTATACATGATGAACTAGTTTTTTAGGAAAGGTATCAAAACATACTTAATTTTAAAAGACAGTCTTAAGTTACACATAATTAAGCAGGTTTTATCAATTAGTCTACTGAGTTAAACATGTCTAAAACACATAGAGCAATGAGTCCAATAATAGTAGCATACTGAACAAGTGACACAGTAGAGAAGTTTCAATAACTTACTAGTTTAGATGAAACAGAAAGAAGTTTAGAAATGCAGTAATGATCATCAACAGCAACAAACAATAAAAAGATTTCTCGCCTTGGCTTCCAGCCGGCCAGGAATCAAAGCAGAATGATAACAGTATATAGCTTAAGTATTGAGACATACTCGAGTTCTTAGTCTGTCTGAAGGGGAAAAGGGGGAGGGGTTTAAATAGCACTAGACTAGAGCCCACAAATAAGGTAATAATCAATCAAGGAAAGCACCTACCAGTTAATTAAGGAAAGAAAACTCAGAACCTTATTTAAGGTAAGCCAGAAGTAACAAGTGCATCGATGCGTAAAACATATAGTTAGAGATTTTAGCACAGTAATTAGGGACTCAAACAGATTTGGGGAATCAAAGACTCATATGTTTAGTGTAAGTGAAATTGGTCAACAATAAACGGCAAGAATGATAAAAACAGATAGACAGAATCACTGAAGGAAAAATGAAATAAAGAATCGAAAACCCTAATTTTTAGGGTAAGTAAAATTGACGGAAATAATCAAAGGAAAAGCTAAAATAAAGATGCATAGCAACATTAAAGATTGAACCAGATTTGGTTCGATTTTTAGGAATCAAAAACTCTAATTTTTAGGGTAAAAAATTAGTCAGAAATATCTACGCAAAATCATAATTGAGATGCACATAGATAGATATACGGAAACATTAAAGAGAAATCTTTTACAAAAAATAGAAAAACTTTAACAGATCTTGAAAGATCTAAACCCTAGCTTTAGGGTAAATGAAGAAATCGAGAAAATCTCAGAGATTCATACCATAATGAGACGAAGAATGAACATAGATGGAAAGAAGAGTAGGTTCGAACCACATTTGGTTCCAAGAAATAGAGATCTACTTTCCATGTTAGGCAAGTGATCATGTAATACCACAATCGGTTAACTAGTAATAGGAGACGGCCAATAAGGTAAGGAAATCGTCCATGGATTCCATCTCTGAGTTGGAATCGAAGGGGAGTGGGATTACGGTGCAAGGGTTTCAGAAGAGGGGAAGAAGAGAAAGATTGAGGGCGGCGGGGTTTAGGGAATGAGGTATTAGGGTTAAATATGGTTAATTAAAAAGGGAAGGGTGAACGGGGGCCGTTGATCTTATAAGATCAACAGCCAGGATTAAAAAAAAAGGGTTTGGGTCGGGTATAAGAACGGGTACCGGTTGGTTTATTGGGTCAGGGGTTATTTGATTTAGGCTGGGGGTTATTTCGGCTAGGGTGTTAGATTCTGGGCCAGGGGTTGTTCCGAATATAAATAAAAAATGGGCTAGATTTTAAATACCCAATTTTAACAAATAAATAATTTATAAAAATAATCGATGAATACCAAAAATATCCTTTGTGCAGTAAAATAATTTAAAATAGTTATTTAATATTTTAAAAATATAAAAGATCATTTTTTGCATAAGTAATGTGGTTATACACTAATATGGGCTATTATTGCAAAGATGTGCAATTTAGCCTAAAAAAGCAAATGAAATTATGAAAAATTCAGTAAAAATATTTTAACACTATGTTTGCATAAATGGTGAATTTAAATGATTAAATCATCATAAGAATAATATGAAAGATAATTATTGGATATTTATACAATAAAATGCAAAAAACAAATTGATTTAAAGCCCTTAAATTATAGAAAAATTATGAAAAATACTTGTGCATGCTTGTAAATCCAATGATAACGCATGTGCACTATTTGAAAGTATATATGTATATTCAAAATAT
>NW_017688657.1:0-746 GCF_001879085.1 Nicotiana attenuata
CCTGTAGCTCTCGAGAGTTGGAAATGGATTGAATGCTGCTGTATTGTTAGCTAGATTTAAAACCCTATTGTATTTTCATATAAATAATTAAGGACTGTTTGGAAGTGAGACATGTAATTGTTAGATCAGAAATTGGTTTGTTAGCACATTATAACTGTTTATATTAGACTGCATAAACTATTTTGGGACTCATATGATTATTATAAATGTGATACAGATTATAGTAGTAAGTGTTAACCTGGTCGCTAGATAGACTTGAGGTTCAATTCCAGATTAAGGTGCTATTTAGCTCATAGGAACTGCATTGGTTAAATTCAGTCTAGCTATCTCTTTTGTTTGAGATTTCAGCTGCGTTAGAATGATTGTTGAAAACAGGTAAAAAAAAAAAGTATATGTGCTAAGTTCAGCCAAACACGACACATGCCTTTACATTTTAGTTTTGAAATCAAAGCAGCGTTTCTATATCATGACTGAGTTTGATTGCCTTAATTCAGTTGTCAAATCCTCTAACTATTTGCAAGATTCCTTCAGTATAGATCTGAATAGAAAATTTAGATTTTTATTGATAGTTGTACTAAATTTGAAGTTGAAGCCGTCTCAGTAATTTTGTTTGGGCTCGTCCATAGGCCCAGAGTTGGTAGCCCACGCCATTTGTCCTGGGCATCAACATTATTGTACGCAAGGCCTAGTTCCTAGGTCTACCTACTTTCCCCTAACTTCGGGTCGTTTCGCGTTCAACGGCCCGA
>NW_017688657.1:5346-5936 GCF_001879085.1 Nicotiana attenuata
GTTTACATAAATCTCAAACTGTTGATTCCTGTTATTATACTGTTGTTGAAGTTGCTGACTCTACCTTCTTCTCTTATTTTTGCCTTAATTCCAGGTACACTTCCTGTAGCTTTTCGAGAGTTGGAAATGGATTGAAATGCTACTTATTGTTTTTTTCTCGTCTAAATTCATTGCTGTATTATTAGATAGATTCAAAACTCTATTGTATTTTCATATAAATAATTAAGGACTGTTTGGAAGTAAGATATGTAATTGTTAGGCTAGAAATCGGTTTGTTAGCACATTATAACTGTTTATATTGGACCGTACGAACTATTTTGGACTCATACGATTATTGTAAATGTGATACAGATTATAGTTTAGTAAGTGTTAACCTGGTTATTAGATGGACTTGAGGTTCAATTCCAGATTAAGGTGTTATTTAGCTCATAGGAACTGCATTGGTTAAATTCAGTCTAGCCATCTCTTTTGTTTGAGATTTCAGCTGCGTTAGAGTGATTGTTGAAAACAGGTAAAAAAAGTATATGTGCTAAGTTCAGCCAAACACGACACGTGCCTTTACATTTTAGTTCTGAAATCAACACTGGATA
>NW_017688658.1:0-696 GCF_001879085.1 Nicotiana attenuata
GTATAAAAACCATTAAGCTAGTTAAGGAAGTGGACCTTTGGCCTAACTCAATCCCGAAAACTAGTTCAAGTGGTGAGAATTATTCAAAATCGCACAAGGAGATTACAGCCCTACATTTGACTGGTGTGCGATTTTAACATCTCCTGCACACCCAGGGCTCGACATAGAGAGCACAGAGTAACATAACATGAGTGGCCCGACAATGAATAGCAGAATAGCATGGTAGATTCGACTCTGATACCACGTTAAGAAAAGAGATCTTGGGCTTAACTCATAACAAAAGCTAGCTCAAACAGTAAGAATTGTCCAAAACCATATGAAAAAGATAATAGCCCATACACTTAACCAATGTGTGACTTTGGACAACAAAGCTATAATAAGAGATGTTGATGGCATGCCTTAACGGCCAGAGATGTTTCTTCATGATTACAATTTACAAAGATGCAAAGCATAAAAGAAACGAAGATCAACTATAACAATAAAGAGAAGTAGAGATCTTGACCTTTAAGTGCAGAGTAATCCTTCCATCACTTGGATCAGTTAAATGATATGCTTCAACATAGCAAGGATCACTGCTGCTAGTCAAAGTATATGCACTTGGAGGAACCTTGAGTAAAGTTGAGTCGACTCGTTTAGCCAGCAATAGTGCTAGCTCACTAGGATCAGGCCTCCAAAGCTCTAAAATAGCCTGTGAAC
>NW_017688658.1:4037-5936 GCF_001879085.1 Nicotiana attenuata
CATACAGGGTCAGTAGTCAATAAGCCAAATCCACAATTCGGATTCGTCTTCAAAAGAGGATAAACAAGAAGGCAACAGATACACCAACCTGCATGCTGAGATCAAGAAGATGCAAATTGGTGACAACAGCTCTTACAATACTCTCCTTTGCAGAAGAAAACTCTTGCCTATCCCAAAGAGTGAGAATAGCAATGATGGAAGTGGATGCCCACTCGGGTTTCCCTCCAGGAACGTCAGCCAAGTATAACATGTTAATTCCCACCTCAAATATCAAGGATGGATCCAAAGACGATGCCAGAAAAGGTGCCAAATGTGAAACAACATCAGATACACCCACAAACCTTTCCGCACTCACAGTCTCTAACGAACTAGCATTCCCACTCTTGGAAGACCTCGATAGCTTCTTGATCACCTCTATCGAACCCGAAGCTACTGCCTTCACAGCATACACAAGCGGACAAACCGTAGCTCGAAAGTTCTCTATTGGGAGAACCAACGACCGCGCCATTAACGCATTCCTCCTCCTCCAAACAAATTCAACCATAGAAGAAACCCAATTAGACCTAATAGCAACAGAATTTTCACTATCCACAAGCTTATCACCAGCCAAACGACTCATCCTTTTCGACTCAAACTCCTGAAACAATCTCCCTACAGACTCAAACGCTACTTTGGAAACAGCATCAGATTTATCAAGCATGTTTTGCCCGATCCTAATCCACCAATTAGAAACCCTATCCAACAAATTCATATTGTTCTCACACAATGTAACCAGATCATCACGTGCAAGGATACAACCAAGTGTTTCAGTAATAGCAAAACGGAGATTATCACTCGTAGAATCAAAACAGCTAGAGATCTGTTTATTACAGTCAGAAATAAGCTTACCAAGACGGTAAGAAGGAATAGCAGCAAGTATAGACACCGCAGCAGCAGTAACGTCGGGATCGGGGAAGTCGAGATCGTTGCGAATTCCGGTACAGACTGTTTCCCATAGGGTCAGCAGTGAGACGAGTGGAGCGAATTAGGTCAAATGCGAGTTTTTTTCGAAATGCAGAAGCTGGTGATGCGACAATCTCTTCGACGGCGGATTTGGCGAGGACGGAGATGTCTCTGCCGGCGGCGGATTGTTGGAGAGCTTGGAGAAGTGCTCCTGATTGACGGAGCGCGTCATTTGAACGGAGATCGGCTTGGATCTGAGCAAATAGTATGTCCATTTGCAGCAGTGTTAATTTAATGATGAAGTGAGCGACGAGTAGATTTGTATATTTGCTCTGAAGCAAATTACCCAGTAGGTTGCTTCGGAGCTCAAATGGAGGAAGGCTACTCACGTCTGAG
Source organism: Nicotiana attenuata (assembly GCF_001879085.1). Lineage (NCBI taxonomy): Eukaryota > Viridiplantae > Streptophyta > Magnoliopsida > Solanales > Solanaceae > Nicotiana > Nicotiana attenuata. Next base: position 5,376 of record NW_017688658.1, read on the forward strand.
TTCCCATTGGTTAGTTTCTGCGTTTTGCAAATGATTCGAATCTTTAGCTTTTCTGCCTTTCTGTCAGGTGATCAAGGAGGGAGGGTTTACTGGCGAGCGGGAGGACCGTTTTAACGGACGTTTATCTAAGGGCTACTTCCCAAAATTGATTTTGACGATGATGTTTTGCTACACAGTTTAACGGGGAGCTAATATCCTAAAACCCTTAAACTATTACTCTATATTTTTGTCGTTTCCTACTTAGATTATTCGGTATCCCCAAAAACCTACCGAACTATATTGTCCTTTGTATTAAAATCCCCTCGTCGCTGACATAGCATAACGTGTGCAAACACTCGCTTGGGAGCGCGTGACAGCTGAAAAAAGCTATCAAAATAGCTCATATGATAGAAGATAATGGCTAATTATCCTAACCCTCTTTCACATTTATTTTTTTTTACTAAATATTCTCCATATTTCAATTATATCCACTTTTCTTTCTTTTCATCCTTTTCCATTCTTTCCTTTTCTTTTCTCTTCTCTCTTCTTCTTTGCTTCTTTACTGAATTTCGTTACTGATTC
>NW_017688659.1:0-5936 GCF_001879085.1 Nicotiana attenuata
AATTCCGAGGTCTAGAGCCCGAGAAATGAATTTTTCTGTGAAATTTATTTTTCTAAAAATTATTAAGGAAAATGGAAATGAAAATTGATTAAAAGACTGTGGTATCGGGCTCGTATTTTGGTTTCGACGCCCGGTACAAGTCTTAAATATGTGTTAAGCGCTTTCTGTAAAGTTTGGTCGAAATCGGACATCGTTTGACGTGTTTCGGACCTAAATATCTAAAGTTTGAAGTTTATGAAGTTTGAAAGGAAAATGATGATTTTGAGGCTTGATCCAATGATTTTGAGGTTATTTTGGCGATTTGATCGCTCGAGTAAGTTCGTAAGATGTTATTGAGTTAGGGTGTGTGATTGGTTAGAAGCCCCGAGGGCTCGAGAGTGTTTTCGGAGGGGTTCGGGGTGGTTTTGAACTTAGGATGATATCAGATTTTCTGCAGTTTTTACACAGAGATTTCCTTCTTCGCGATCGCGCTCTTCCCCACGCGATCGCATAGCACTGAGTCGTCTTCCTTCGCGATCGCGTCTTGAACCACGCGATCGCGTAAGCCAAATCCTTGGACCCCCAGTAGTTCTTCTACGCGATCGCGTAACCCTCCACGCGATCGCGATGACCAGTCAGTGGTACCCTTCGCGATCGCATCCCTATTTCCGCGATAGCGTAGGGCAATTTTGCCCAGCGAATTTTTAAGTTAAAAACAGAACAGTAGCACGGGATTTTTCATAAAAACACACGAAACCCTTTCTTCTCCAAGCACTTAGGCGTCCATTGAAGCTCCCTTTCATCAAAACTTCTTGGGTAAGCATTGTTCAACTTGTTTCCTTCAATTTCCTTCATTAATTAGTGAATTCCTAGCCCTAAAAACATGAAATCAAGGTAGAAATTATGGGTTTTGGGTAGAGTTAGGGTTTTGAGAATTTTGGGTGATTCAACCTCAATTTGGGGTCGAATCTTAAAACAAATTATATATTTGCACTCGTGGGGTTATGGGTGATCGGGTTTTGGTCCGAGCCTAGAGTTTGGACCATGTGGGCCCGGTGTCTAATTTTGGTATTTTTGGAAGAATGCTAGAAAATTCATATCTAGGCTATGGGATGTTGCCCTTGAGTCTTTATTGATATTATTGAATTAATCATGCCTAGATATCACTGTTTCGGAGTCGGATTTTAGAGGAAAGGCAGTCTTTGAAGGTTGATTGCTATTCTTGGGACCGAGGTAAGTGTTTGGTTTAACCCTAGCTTGAGGAAATAGGAGTTGAGTCTTGTTGCTAATTGCTATGTGATCGAGTACGATGTATAGGCATGGTGACGAGTATCTATACATTGGTGTCTAGCATGACCGTAAGTCTTTATAATGTGATTATCGTGACTTGGTTGTGAACTCCGTGTTTATTGGAGGATTTCTATTTGTTGTGAATAACATGTGAACGGTAATATGATCACTTGATTCCTGGGAGCATTGGCTCGAATTGTGATGCGAATATTGAAAGTATACGAAATGACTTGAATTCTTTGGAGCGTTGGCTCAAAATAGTAAAGTGAATTAAAAGATAAGGAAAGTAAGAAAGAGAAAGCGTTGTTGATTCTTTCCCTCGCCGGGATGTTTGTCAAATATTTGCTTATTTTGTGCCCCTTGATTGTGACTGTTGTTTGGGGAGTCGGACTGTACCATGATATTGAGGATCGGGTTGCACGCCGCAACAATGATATTGAGGATCGGGTTGCACGCCGCAACAATAATATGTGAGGATCGGGTTGCGCGCCACAACAATGATACATGATAAATGAAATGGGTCGGGTTGCACGCCGCAACAATGATATTGTGGAGCGGGTTGCACGCCGCAACAATGGTAATTAAGGGCCGGGTTGCACGCCGCAACAGTTATTGATACAAATGTGCTTATTGTTGGTATTAGATTCTTGCTCGCTGTAAATTCTAAGTTGCTTTAGTTTGTTACTCTGGATTATTGTTATTGTTGTAACTCCCCATAGCATGTTTCCCCTCCCATGTTGGTAATTGCTTTGTATTCGATTTCCGCTGTATATCTATAACTGCACAGGTTTATGTGGTGTGTAGTCTAGCCTCGTCACTACTTCGCCGGGGTTAGGCTAGACACTTACCAGCACATGGGGTCGGTTTTGCTGATGCTACACTTCTGTGCATTTTTGCACGGGTCCAGGTTTTGAGGAACAGCAGCAGCAGTAGTTCGGAAGCAAGCGATTCATATTCACGAGACTGAGGTAGCCTTGCAGGCGTCCGCAGGCCCGACGTCTCTTCTCATTGTTTTCTTTTAGAATGTTGCCTCCTTGTTTCGAGACAGACAACTGTTATATTTCTTTCAGACCTTTGTATTTAGTTTATTCTTAGTGGTTCGTGAGTAATGTGACACCAAATCTTGGGTAGTGGTTGTTTTTGGCTATTCCGCGTTTTAAATTCATCATTTTAAGACAGACTTCCGCTATTGTTCTTAATAGACTTTATGTTCTATATTGATGTTATAAACTGTTAAAGATAATTGCTAGTGATGGAAAAGTAATTAAGTTGGCTTGCCTAGCTACCACGAGTAGGCGCCATCACGACTCTGATGGTGGGAAATCCGGGTCGTGACAAGTTGGTATCAGAGCACTAGGTTACATAGGTCTCACAACTCACGAACAAACTTAGTAGAGTCTGAGGGGTAGGTACGGAGACGTCTGTACTTGTTCCCCAGAGTCTATTGAGTTAGGAAAAATCTCTCATCTGTTCTTTCTTGTCGTGCGATTTGGTTTCTTAAATGCTGATTGAATTTTCACTCTGTTCTTTCACAGATGGCGAGAACACGCGCTTCCTCATCCACCGATCAGCAGTCCGAGCCCCAGGCAGCTCCCGCTAGGGGCAGAGGACGTGGTCGTGCTGGGGGCCGAGGTAGGGGCAGGGCCCAGCCACCAGCAGCAACACCAGTGGCGGACACTCAGGGTGACCTTGGCTTTGCCAGAATTGCCCCGACTAGAGTGGAAAGGGACCTCGGGTCATGCCACTCGCAGTGTTATTACATATGTCAAGGCTCGACGCATGGTCGAGAAGAGGTGTTTAGCTTATCTGGCGTATGTTCGTGACTCCAGCGCAGAAGTTCCTTCTATTGACTTCGTTCCTATTGTTCGAGAGTTCCCTGAGGTTTTCCCTTCAGACCTGCCGGGCATGCCGCCCGACAGGGATATTGATTTCTGTATTGATCTGGCTCCGGGCACGCAGCCCATTTCTATTCCGCCGTATCGCATGGCCCCGCTAGAGTTGAAGAAGTTAAAGGACCAGTTGCAGGAATTACTAGAGAAGGGTTTTATCAGGCCTAGTGTTTCTCCTTGGGGTGCGCCGGTGTTATTTGTGAAAAAGAAGGTGGTTCGATGCGGATGTGTATTGATTACCGACAGTTGAACAAGGTGACGATAAAGAACAAGTATCCATTGCCGAGAATTGATGATTTGTTTGACCAGCTTCAGGGAGCAAAGGTGTTTTCAAAGATAGACTTGAGATCTGGCTATCATCAGCTGAAGATTAGGGCGTCTGATGTCCCTAAGACGGCGTTCCGCACTCGGTATGGGCACTATGAGTTTTTAGTCATGTCATTTGGTTTGACCAATGCCCCAGCAGCGTTTATGGAGTTGATGAACCGAGTGTTCAGGCCATATCTAGACTTATTCGTGATAGTCTTCATTGATGACATCTTGGTGTACTCTTGCAGCCAAGAAGAGCACGAGCAGCACCTCAGAGTGGTTCTTCAGACTCTGAAAGATAGTCAATTATATGCTAAGTTTTCGAAGTGCGAGTTCTGGTTGAGTTCGGTTGCATTTCTGGGTCATATTGTATCAGCAGAGGGTATTCAGGTGGACCCGAAGAAGATTGAGGCAGTCAAGAATTGGCCTCGACCAGCTTCAGCGACCGAGATTCGGAGTTTCTTGGGGTTAGCAGGTTATTACCGTCGGTTCATGGAGGGATTTTCTTCTATTGCAGCCCCGATGACCAGATTGACCCAGAAGGGTGCCCAGTTCAGGTGGTCAGATGAGTGTGAGGCAAGCTTTCAGAAGCTCAAGACAGCTCTGACCACGGCACCGGTGTTGGTTTTGCCCACGGGTTCAGGGCCTTACACAGTCTATTGTGATGCTTCCCGTATCGGGCTTGGAGCAGTATTGATGCAGGATGGCAAGGTTATTGCTTATGCTTCGAGACAGTTGAAGATCCACGAGAAAACCTATGCGGTTCATGATCTAGAGTTGGCAGCGGTTGTTCATGCTTTGAAGATTTGGAGGCATTATCTATATGGTGTGACATGTGAGGTGTACACGGATCACAAGAGCCTGCAGTTTCTGTTCAAGCAGAAGGAGTTGAATGTGAGGCAGAGGAGATGGCTAGAGTTGTTGAAAGATTATGATGTTACTATCTTATATCACCCGGGTAAGGCCAATGTGGTGGCCGATGCATTAGGAAGTCTGCCAGCATGGGTAGTCTTGCTCATATCCCGGTCAGCCAGAGACCGCTTGCTTTAGATATTCAGGCGTTGGCCAATCGATTGGTGAGATTAGATATTTCTGAGCCTAGCAGAGTGTTGGCTTGCACGGTCGCTCGTTCTTCTCTATTGGAGCGTATCCGTGATCGGCAGTTTGATGATCCCCATTTGTGTGTCCTGAGAGACACGGTGCAGCGTGGAGGTGCCACGAAGGTGACTTTAGATGATGATGGTGTTTTGAGATTGCAGGGTCGAGTTTGTGTGCCCAATGTTGATGGGATTCGAGAGTTGATCTTAGCGGAGGCCCACAGTTCTCGGTATTCTATTCACCCGGGCGCCGCGAAGATGTATCAGGACTTGCGGCAGCATTATTGGTGGCGTAGGATGAAGAAGGATATTGTTGCGTATGTGGCTCGGTGTTTAAACTGTCAGCAGGTCAAGTATGAGCATCAGAGGCCTGGTGGTTTGTTTTATAGGATTGAGCTTCCCGAGTGGAAGTGGGAGAGGATTACCATGGATTTCATCACTGGACTTCCGTTGACTCGGAAGAAGTTTGATGCTATTTGGGTCATTGTTGATAGGCTGACCAAGTCAGCACATTTCATTCTAGTAGCAGTCTCCTATTCATCCGAGAAGTTAGCTGAGATTTATATCAGGGAGATTGTTCGACTTAATGGTGTGCCAGTATCTATCATTTCGGATCGGGGTACGCAGTTTACCTCGCGCTTCTGGAGAGCGGTTCAGCAAGAGTTAGGTACCCAGGTTCAGTTGAGCACAGCGTTCCATCCTCAGACGGACGGTCAGTCCGAGCGGACTATTCAGATTTTGGAGTATATGCTCCGGGCCCGTGTCATTGTTTTTGGAGGCTCGTGGGACCAGTTTTTGCCGTTAGCAGAGTTCGCCTACAACAACAGCTACCAGTCCAGCATTCAGATGGCTCCATATGAGGCGTCGTATGGTAGGCGATGTCGGTCTCCAGTCGGATGATTCGAGCCGGGAGAGGCTCGGTTATTGGGCACAGAACTAGTTCAGGAGGCCTTAGATAAGGCCAAGATTATTCAGGAGAGGCTTCGTTCAGCTCAATCTAGGCAGAAGACTTATGCAGACCGTAAGGTCCGAGATGTAGCTTTCATGATCGGAGAGCGAGTATTGCTCCGGGTGTCGCCTACGAAGGGCATGATGAGATTCGGAAAGAAGGGCAAGCTTAGCCCTAGGTACATTGGTCCGTTTGAGATTCTTGATCGAGTAGGAGAGGTGGCTTATAGGCTTGCATTGCCACCTAGCTTATCAGCCGTGCACCCAGTTTTTCATGTGTCTATGCTTCGGAGGTATCACGGCGATCCTACCCATGTATTAGACTTCAACACGGTCCAGTTGGACAAGAATCTGTCATATGAGGAGGAGCCGGTAGCTATTCTAGACCGGCAGGTTCGACAGCTGAGGTCGAAGAGTTTTCCTT
>NW_017688660.1:0-1137 GCF_001879085.1 Nicotiana attenuata
GTTGCTACTGGTGTTTTGAGAACAGTTCTCAACGAAAAATTGAAAGCGAATCAACGAGGGGGAAGCTCTGAAAAAGAATCATCTGACTCAAGTTCTGAGTCTGAAGCTTTTGTCTCTGCAAGCGATGGAGAAGAACGTGGGTCTTCTGAATCAGACAAAAATCAAGAAACTCCTAAAGAGGTAAATACATGCTATGTTTTTTCTGATGTAGTGGAGAAAGTAGATGATAGTTTTGTGTTAGTGGGATCTGTGAGAGATGTAAGTGAGGGAGAATCGAAGAGGAAGGGAAAGAAAAAGAAAGGTGAAATTCTTGCAATTTGTGGAGGAGTTGAGGAGAGTGGCAACAAGCCAGGGGGAAGTCAATCTGGAGAAGCTGCTGAAGGTCTTGTGAACCTGAGTGAACAACAAGATGGACCTAGTTCATCTGTGGAAGAAACCTTGGCTGACATTCTGAAGAAAGTTGGAGAAAACTATGATCCCAAGAAGCTTGGAGTGGAGAAGAAGAAGAAGAAGAAGAGGAATCTGAGAAAGAGCAGGACAGGTTTATCCTTTTGGAAAAAGAAAAATATTGAAAGGAAGAATTCTGAAAGACCTGGAGGAGCCAGGCATGAAAAGATTGGTTAATGCACTGAAAGCACAGGGTTGGAAGGACATGGTTCTTCAACTGGATGGCAGGCTTGCAAGAAAAGAACTGATAGAGTTTATGGCGAATGCCACAGTGGTGAATGGGGTTGTTACAAGCCTGGTGAGAGGAGTAGAGGTGCAGTTTGATGCATCTAAGTTGGGAAGAATTCTAGACATACCCTGTGAGGGATATGATGATTATACTAGGCAAATGTGGCCTTGTCTAGATTCACTCCCTTCTGCTCTCCAAATCCCCCGGAATTTTTGTGATACCAAGTCTGCTGAAGAAGTGCCTGAGGCTAGGTTTGTGCAAAAGAGTGAGATGAAGCCTGAGCACAAGGTGCTATTTGAATTTGTGAACAAGTGTCTGCTGCCCAGACAGGAGAGAAGGCACACTGCAAATTTTATGGACCTGGTCCTTCTGGAGTGTCTTGTGACAGGAAAGCAGATTAACTGGCCTAGTTTCATTGTCAAGCTGCTGGATAGAGTGATAAATGGCTCCAAGGCCCATGC
>NW_017688660.1:5247-5936 GCF_001879085.1 Nicotiana attenuata
TTACAATCTAAATAAACGGATTATCTACCTTAAACTAGCGCGATCAATTACCTCTTAAAAAACCGGAGTACCTAATGAGATTAGACCCCTGATTGACCACTGCAAAAGACTGCCATTACTGCACCTAATCATACTCTACTTTAAATACACTCCACATATTCCTACTACACTCCATAACCATCATTAAGTGTTAAACCCCTGATCATCCTCCATCTCTCCAAAATTCTTACAAAATTCAAAAAAAAAAAAAAACCTCCAGAAATTCTCCGCCATGACTAACTCTCAAGAAAATCCTTTAACTCCCCCACCAGTATCTCCTAATACATCTTCATCTGTACCTCCCAGCGACAACCCTAAAACAAGATTCCGCAGGCAGAAAATGTTGGCTAGAAAGACTGTTGCTACTGGTGTTTTGAGAACAGTTCTCAACGAAAAATTGAAAGCGAATCAACGAGGGGGAAGCTCTGAAAAAGAATCATCTGACTCAAGTTCTGAGTCTGAAGCTTTTGTCTCTGCAAGCGATGGAGAAGAACGTGGGTCTTCTGAATCAGACAAAAATCAAGAAACTCCTAAAGAGGTAAATACATGCTATGTTTTTTCTGATGTAGTGGAGAAAGTAGATGATAGTTTTGTGTTAGTGGGATCTGTGAGAGATGTAAGTGAGGGAGAATCGAAGAGGAAGGGAAAGA
>NW_017688661.1:0-753 GCF_001879085.1 Nicotiana attenuata
AAAGTGATCGCTGCCAACTCGACGCTACGACCAAGGTAGGAAGAGCGGGTCGCAATAGCTTTTACCCGAATAGTGGTCGGGATCAATTTCCGCAGGGAGCTAGTAGTAGAGTTAGGATTTTCTGTCTAGTCTAGAGATGTGTTTGTGCTCCTAATATCACTTTCAAACATTCTGGTTTTTGATTTTATAACTACTATGATAAAACTAATGATTAACGCTAAATTATGCTACTAGAATATTGCAAAGGAATGAGCAAGGTCGTCGAATGGAAACCAAAATGAAGGAGCAACAGACCTCAAGGCCGAAGCCAGTGGTTAAGTCAAGAAAGGACAGCGTATACACAGAGTAGGGGGGTAATGGACGTGCTTTGGGATTCATGCGAGACACAAAGGTTGAGTAGATGCCAGTTCATAAGCAATGCAACAGATAGAGGGTGTTGGGTCCGAATGGAGAAGAGGTATTTTCAATGGCAAGGATGACAGAGGAAAGTGGTTAGTCACCAAACAAGCAAGGTCTTCACATGGAATCAGCGATCATGGGAAGAAATGGAGCAATCACCCTCAAAGTTCAAGGCCACAAACCAACCACCACATTTTTAAACTGACAAGATTTTTCTTTGATTGAAACATGGGCAGAAATTTCGTTCGTTTCGGAGGAATTCTCCGCAAGGAAAAGCAAGCACCAAAACAGGTATGACGGGAAATTCTCAGGACCCTCCTGGAAAATGGGACTTAGTTTAAATTTCAAAACAAT
>NW_017688661.1:4623-5936 GCF_001879085.1 Nicotiana attenuata
ATTCCTTTTTCTTCTCATTGTTTCTGATTTCCAGGTATCTGCTTCTCTCCTGTTGTATTGGTGCTTATGAAGTGGAAATGGAAATAAGAATGCTCATTCCTTGGCTCCTCGAACCCTGCCTGTTTGGACTGTTGTGTATTGATAGTTAAATAGATGCTAGATGTAATAGATTAATGTAGCTTAATTCTGATTTGCACATGTATAGACCTTGGACTGTATAATTAGGACCGTCTAAGACTAATGAATTCGAAATGATCATTCAGTGGTAGTAAGGATTAGGTTTAATGTCCTGTTAGTTAGATGTCGTTCTATAGAAGAGAAACATGAGTATGAACTTGATTGGGAGATCGTAAGTTTCTTCTGTAACTGATATTTGACCATATGAATTGTCCAGAAAATTAGAGTCTAATGTTTTGGATAATCATGTATAATTCCGTCGAAGGGTTGATAGGATTTAAATTTAGTGAGCTGCAATTAGCATAAAGTTAGAACTAATTAAGTAAAGCCAATAGGCTGAAGGTAAAATCAAGAGGAGTCTGGGCTCATTTGGAAGCCCAAAGCGTGACTGCTTCAGTTGGGATCAAACCTGGGCCTGAATCTGTATAGGGCCCAGTGTCGAACAGTCTCCCTCTCTCATTTAGGCCTGAGCTCAGGCCTATTACTGGACATTTTCTTACCAAAGGTGGCTGAAATTCTCCTTACTTGGCCAAATTCGAAGCTCCAAAAGGCTGGAGGATCTTATTAAAGCTGTTCTTTAAATTGAATAATGTTAAATTAATTAGGGCCTTTTCTTCGTTCTTAGACAATACACAATAGAAAATTATAGTTGCTCTAGGTTGCCTTTTATAATAAACGAGGTGAGCCCCGCCAAATAAAATGCATAAATTGCGGGGCCCTTTTAAATGTTCCTATTAAAATCCTTAGAATTCGGGACGTGCCGTTTAGCGAATTTCACGGTCTCCCGCAAAGATAATAAACATGTTAGTTGCTTTAGGTCCGTTACTTAATGATTTTACCTTCTTAAATACGGGTGCACATTTATGTGACCCAAATCCAAATCTCAACGAAGTTGAAATGTGTCAAAAAATCGCGGGTGCATTTATGTGACGCGGTTCGAGACATATTTTCACGACGTTGCAATTCTCTTAAAATAATAATAATGAAAGCGGTTCAAAGTTAAAAAGCAGATAGGTTAAAACCTGTACTAAAAATAAATAAGCCAAATATGACAGTTAGGCGACCGTGCTAGAATCACGGAACCCGGGAATGCTTAACACCTTCTCCCGGGTTAACAGAATTCCTACTCGGATTCT
>NW_017688662.1:0-1540 GCF_001879085.1 Nicotiana attenuata
GAGAGACTTGTTGGTCAAAACTCCTCGGGGCACCACTAGTCGAAAGTGAGTCGTAAAGCTGATGCAAAAAATTGGCACAAACAAGGCCGACTTCAAAAGTCATAGGAATGGTAAGAGGAAAGATTAGATCAGTTGATAGATCAGGCCGTTAAGTGCAAAATGCATGTCATAATCATTAAGGCTAGTTATTAAAAAAAAAAAAAACCCCTTCCTTCTATCCTTCCCGATGAGCATCCCTTGTTAATATTATTTCTTTGCATCATTTGTGTCTTTTACTCTGAGTCCGTCCTTGTCAAAACAAGCAAGAAAAGATTTCAAAATCTGCTACCAGCTTTTCAGTTGCACAAAGTAAATTTTGCCAGCACACTCAGTTGTTACTGTCAACATGCCTTGAGGATTCATGCAAAGGCTTTCCCAAAAGACTCTTGTCAGCCTACTTGGCACAAGCAAAGATAACTTGTGATTCTCTCTGACAGACAAATTGCTCAAAAAGCAGGAAGTCATTCAAGATATCAGAAAAGGTCACCAAAGCAAAGATCTCCAGTTGGGATAAGGCTGATTAAGCCACAAAACACGAATGGCATTGGGAGCGAAAAATTAGGATTGATACAGAAAGTAAAAGCCCTTGAAAGCAACAACAGAGTCTCCCATCAGTGCAGCCAATTACCAATACAGTCAGTTTCCTGAAAGTAAATGTGCACACAGCAAAGCTGCCAAAGATCAAGGCTACAAACCGACCACCACCTTTTAAAACTGACAAAATTTTCTTTATTTGAAACAGGAACAAAGAAGTAAAGATAAAGTGTTTCAAAAAAAAAGAAAAAAAAAGAAAGAAAAAAAAAGATGGAAAAAGAAAAGAAAAAAGGAGAGCCATCGAAGGGAAGTTTCTCAAATCTTTGCCTTTATTTGTCTTGTTAATATGCATAAAATCATGCCATTGCTCTTTACATTTTCCTCCTAGGGTAATACATCCTAGTCTGATGGATTTTCCTCCCAATAATAATCTTAGTCTGATGAATCTTTCTCCTAAGATAAGAAAACATAGTCTGACGAATTTTCTCCTAGGATAGAAATCTTAGTCTGATGAATCTTTCTCCTAAGATAAGAAAACCTAGTATGATGAATTTTCTCCTAGGATAGAAATCTTAGTCTGATGAATATTTCTCCTAAGATAACAAAAAAAGGGACCTAGTCTGATGAACTTTCTCCTAGGATAAAAATCTTAGTCTGATGAATTTTTCTCCTAAGATAGAAAACCTAGTCTGATGAATTTTCTCCTAGGATAGGAATCTTAGGCTGATGAACCTTTCTCCTAAGATAACAAAAAAAGGGACCTAGTCTGATGAACTTTCTCCTAGGATCAAAATCTTAGTCTGATGAATTTCTCCTAAGATAAGAGCCCTAGTCTGATGAACTTTCTCCTAGGATAGAAATCTTAGTATGATGAATCTTTCTCCTAAGATACCAAAAACAAAACAAAACAAAAAAAAAGACCTTGTCTGATGAACTTTCTCCTAGGATCAAAATCTTAGTCTGATGA
>NW_017688662.1:4938-5936 GCF_001879085.1 Nicotiana attenuata
TTTCAAAATCTGCTACCAGCTTTTCAGTTGCACAAAGTAAATTTTGCCAGCACACTCAGTTGTTACTGTCAACATGCCTTGAGGATTCATGCAAAGGCTTTCCCAAAAGACTCTTGTCAGCCTACTTGGCACAAGCAAAGATAACTTGTGATTCTCTCTGACAGACAAATTGCTCAAAAAGCAGGAAGTCATTCAAGATATCAGAAAAGGTCACCAAAGCAAAGATCTCCAGTTGGGATAAGGCTGATTAAGCCACAAAACACGAATGGCATTGGGAGCGAAAAATTAGGATTGATACAGAAAGTAAAAGCCCTTGAAAGCAACAACAGAGTCTCCCATCAGTGCAGCCAATTACCAATATAGTCAGTTTCCTAAAAGTAAATGTGCACACAGCAAAGCTGCCAAAGATCAAGGCCACAAACCGACCACCACCTTTTAAAACTGAAAAAAATTTCTTTGTTTGAAATATGGCTGTCCAACGGGACGGGACGGGACGGCCCGTCCCGCGTCCCGTCCCGTCCCGCGTCCCGTCCCGTCCCGCTTCAAGTTAAATGGGATGGGCCAACGTTAAACGGGACACGGGATGGGACGGGACGGCCATTTCGTCACGTTTGTCCCGTCCTGTTTCGTCCCGTTTCGTCCCGTCCCGCGTCCCGCCAGTTTTTTTTTTTTTTAAAAACTTATCCGTTGGGCAACTGATTAAATGGCAAAAATAGTCGTTGCCAACGGTCCAAACAGCCCCTACACCCCCAAAACACCCCTCCCCCCCCCCTCCCCCCCAAACTTTTAATATAACCCCTAAGTTTATTAAATTACACTTTGGCCCTATTTTTACTATAAATACCCCCCATTCTTCTTCATTTTTTCCCACAAAAAATCAATCTTCTCTCTCAAATCTCTTACATTCTAATATTCTATCTATATTCTATATTATTCTCTCAATTTTGTTACTATCAAGTATCAAGTGATATCTTTCAAGTTTCAACTTTCAAGTATTT
>NW_017688663.1:0-1030 GCF_001879085.1 Nicotiana attenuata
ACTTCAATCTAATAATTCAAGGAATAGGTATGTTAAGGCTAAGTCCTTCATTCATTTTGGCATCATCTCGTAATTACTCGAGTTTGATAACGAGGCATAAAGAGATATTCATATTCCTGAATTTATGTACATTTCCTAGTCTCATAAGTTACAGTATTTTTCCTTATCGGGACTTCATATTCAATTGAGTATTGTCTTATTACAGTCAAGAGAGCAGAGAGCCTATATATATAGTATTACAGTATTTTCATTACCATCGAGCTATAATCGATGGGCAGGCCCCTATTGGGCATCCTCTGATCAGATGGTAAGTTATATATCGAGCCTACTGTGACCGAACGCCTATGAGCGAGCCCAGCATGGCCGAGATACAGAGCCTAGTATGGCCGAGCTCCTATGAGCGAGCCTACTACGGCAGAGCAGTTATATATTTATATATACCGAGCCTTATAAGGCCGGACAGCTATTTTACTTACTATATTGAGAGAGTGGAGTCAGTATCAGCAGGTAAGCATATCTTACGATTATCTTTGACTCCCAGTTGCTTTCAGTTATTATATTATCAGTTCAGTTTCGGCTTTCAGTATATTGCCTTACATACTCGGTACATTATTTCGTACTGACGTCCCTTTTCTGGAGGCGCTGCATTTCATGCGTGCAGGTTCAGACAGACAGATGGGCAGACCTCCTCATTAGATGTTGCCTGAGTTCAGCTTGATCGGTAAGCTCCATACCTTTCGGAGTTGCCGGGTCTAGAGCTTTACGTACATCCTTGTATATATGTATATATGTTATGGGTAGGTCGGGGCCCTGTTCCGATCATAGTATATCCATCAGTAGAGGCTTGTAGACATATCCTGTCAGTTAATGCAGTATGTTGGGCTTGTAGGCCTTTTATGTACATTTTGTTGGTTTGTCAGCTGTAGTAGTTATGACGGCCTTGTCGGCCCAGCTTTATATTGAGATTTAGTCAGTATTCGCAATTGTCTTGCAATGTGGCCCATGGCCAAAGTATGACATTACATGTTCA
>NW_017688663.1:5195-5936 GCF_001879085.1 Nicotiana attenuata
TGCTATTTTACCTGTTTGTTTTCTCATGAGTCTCTGAAAGAGACCTCTGAGCCTGTTTCAGTTATTTGTCTTCTCGTCTCTGCATCTGATTCGAGTTGAAAACCCTAGGATTTGGGGTTTTTGGCGAGTTTGATCTTGTGTGTGGACTAGGGTTCTATTATGGAACCCTGGATTCTCTCAAACCAAGTCTGAGTCTATATACTGAATTTTGAGCCTTCTTTGTTTTGTGACTTCTGAACTTTTTCTATTACTAGATTTATTTCTTAATTTAGCATTGACAGTTTCTTTTCTTGTCTGACATGTCTGTATGCTTTATATATGAGGAATTCGTCCTTCAAAAAGGGTTTTGCCAATTTGTGATTGATTCAAAATTCCTTTTAATAAGGTTCGATTGATTGTTACTGATTTTTCTTTAATTAAACATTTCTTTACCTTTTCTGGTTAGATTCATTCATACCAAAACTCAATTTCTGATTTTTACTGGCTGTTGATTGATTGTCTTTCCTTATTTGCACAAACCGTGTTGCTATCAAACTCTTTCCTTAAATAGTTTCTGTGTATTTGCCCTTATTGTACTACTTTGGAAAAGATTCTAATCAAATTCTTTCCTTATTTATTCTGCCCGTTTGAAATCAGAATCCCTTAATTAAAGAGAGACCTTATGTAATTGATTTCAAAACTATTTTCTTACCTTTTTCTTACTTGCTTTCTGCACTATAAAGGGCACGACCTTTCAGCACT
>NW_017688664.1:0-646 GCF_001879085.1 Nicotiana attenuata
ATTTGACTTGTATGCCGTAAATTTTGTTTGTCATATAATTATTCTTGTATTAAATTGTTCGTCCCTCCCATGACTCCATGCGTTTTGCTACTTGCCTTTAATTATTTTACTTGCACACCTTGATTGTGACATGCTTTTCTTGTCATATTATCCTTGTAATATTTGTTACATTCTATGATGTAGTTCATTGCGTGAGTTGTTGAGTTTGTTAGACACCAATAGACTTGTAAAGTAGAAACTTCGAATTTTTAAAGATTCTTTGATTAATATTTGGTCCCTTATAACCTTATGCTTTTGTCCTTTTGATGTAGAAATTCTTGTAAATTGAGTTATTGAATTGTTTATGTTTATTGAAATCGTTTGTGGATCGGGTTGGACGCCGCAACGAGAATTGATATTGATAAATGATGCTATGGTGGAATAAGGGAGGATTACGAAATTGATAAATGATGATATGGTGGGATCGGGTTGCGCGCTGCAACGGGCAGTATACGTGGTACTTGATATCGATAAAGGGTGTTACAGGTGTGATCGGGTTGCGCGCTGCAACAGTCTCTGTGTGTTATAATTGTTGATTGTTGTTGTGTTATGAAATTACTTTGACCAAAAAATTCACTACGCGAACGCGGTACCAACCCGCGATCTC
>NW_017688664.1:5362-5935 GCF_001879085.1 Nicotiana attenuata
GAGTCATGAGCAGGTTTAGTAGAGTCTCGCGGATCGGTACGGGACGTCTGTATTTATCCTCGAGAGGCTGCAGAACCTTTAGGAGAACTTCCCATTCTTGGAATTCTTATCGTGCGTACTTGATTCAGCTTGAGATATAACATATTGATTGTGTACCAGTTGTTAGAAATCAGTCTCCATATCATGTTTGTCCATTCTTCTGACAATCTAAATTGCCTAACAGCTTGGCAAAGGTAATTCCAGGTAACTCTATCGAAAGCTTTGGCCATGTCAAACTTCATAATAACATTACCATTTGCATTAGGCTTTTGACATTGTGAACAAGCTCTTGAATGAGCATTATAATTTCTGGGATGGAACCTATCCTTCAAAAACCCAGCTTGATTGGGTGATACCACCTTATATATCACTGTAGCCAATCTAGTGTTTAGGAGCTTGGAGATGATCTTGCAACTGAAATAGAAAGGCACCATGAGATCTGATGCCTCTTGCATTCTAAAACTATAGACTTAAAATCATTAAAAACTGGATAGATGATGATGAGTTGGACTGTGATCTGGTCACAGTTATCTG
>NW_017688665.1:0-699 GCF_001879085.1 Nicotiana attenuata
CTTTTGCCTTTTGAGGGTAGCCTCTTTAACCGGTTCTTTTCGAAGTAGATTCGAAGTAATGGCCTATGATTTTGTAGCGACGGTCGGGCATCCCCGAGTCGCGTTAGTTTGGCTGGTACAGCCGTATGACCGTAGTCATTTGTGTTTGGCCGGAGCCATTTTTGGTCTTGAGTGTAGTAGTTTAGGTGTCTATATCGAGGGTATGCCTTTTCAGGAATCTTACAAATGCGATATATAGCCTAAACATCGGGATTTTATGCCTGTAGTAAGGTCTTACAAATTTTTCATGCCTTTGAGGTCTTACAGTTTGTTGATAGTTGGTACAAGTATGATTCATGCCTTGCTTGAGGTCTTACAGTTTTTGTTGTTGCCTTATGTAGGTCAAATGTTTGTTTTTACTGTATTCGCTATTTTATATTCAGTGTATTCAAATATATTTGTATTAACTGTATGGGTCAAAATCAAACCACAAGTGAATTACCATTAAAAGGAATGGTAAGGGGTCGACAAAGCGATAATCGTACCCGTAAGGCGTAATGGCGACGAGTGTCTCGGCCACTGCCGAGATCGAGCCATCGAAAGGCTTGCACGGCAGAATATATGCCCTAACGCTTGAGCGAGTAAAGAAGAGTATAGTCAAGAAGGGGTATGCTGGTTAAAGACCATTGGACAAAGGGGAAGATGGCTAATATATATACA
>NW_017688665.1:3838-5935 GCF_001879085.1 Nicotiana attenuata
GAGCCTTCTTATGGACCAATGATAAGACAATAATAGAAGAATAAGTATAGAAGATAGTAAATAGGAACAACAATATCGAGAGAGTGAGTTATAGAGAGAAAGAGAGAGAGAGAGAGAGTTATCATATATTTCTTGTAGAATAGTTGGAGCAACATTAGTTGTCTACAAAATAGTAAAAATACTCTTTATATATATATGGTACGACATGCATTAATTGTAAGGATATGGAGATGGGACACCCTGATCTGGGTTTAGAGTAGGCCGGCTGGACTTCGTCAAACTTAGCCGTGTGTCTTGGGAACTCCCCATTTTTACTCTAGCCTCAACTGATATTCTCTTCAGGCCGAGGGTCGACAAGCTCCGAGGAAGGAGACTCGAGCGCATCTTTGCAGCCTCGAGGCTTCGAGGTAATCTTCCGAAATGTCTGAATAACAGGAAATCGGACCCTCTGATTCTACCGCATACAGGACCCCAATCATTTGTAAAGATTATCTCATTCACTGCAATAGAATATTCTACTCTTCTTTTCTCGTTTACCGTGCTACACAATTGTTCTTCAGCTTTATTGTTTCACTTTATTATTCATACTTTATTAGCTCTCAACTCACCTCGAGGCTCCCGAGTCAATCGAGCTCGAGGTCCCCGTCACTTTAACAACGTTGGTTTGATTCATCGATTCTTCTTACTTAAACCTAATATTACTTGTATATTCACTAGTATTGGAATAAATCGCATATCTTTAAACACAAATCACCTTTAATTGTTACTCACATTTTTCGAGGTAAACAATATTCTATAAAGATAACAGTTTCACTTTATCAAAGCCTTCTGATATAACTCACTCTTGCCAAAACCTTTAAGCTTAATGAAATCACCAGGAGCTAGGCGAAGTTTTTCCAAAACCTTTCAGCTTCTTAGACTCGACCAAAATCAATAGGAGATAAAGTGGTAGGACACAATAATAGAAAGGTACTTGAAACTATTTGAAAATACAATAGTTTGAGTAAACAAGTGTCAAAATAACGTGATCCTGGGCGGAAAGGTACCGGTAATTTAAAAGCTTAATAGAGCACGAATTAGGAAATTAATGAGAGCATATAAATGCGAAACAGGTTTCGAGATAAAGAGATTTTCAGTAAAAGAGTGGACTTCAGAGAGACGGATAAAAGAGTTGGGAAAGTTAAAAGGTTGAGTAGCTTCAAACTAGTAAAACAAAATCAATCATCTTTATTATTATTGGGCATAAAGCTTGCCTAGGCGATATATGTATTGCTTTCTTGTCTTAAAAGAAAGTGGTGAACATGCATATTGATTCTAGTTTTAAAGAGAAGACGCAACCAAACAAACTTGTGTTAAATTAAATATCTAGTGAGGCGTTCAGCAATTACAACCCTAAATAACATGATGTTTAATGCACATAAAGCTCCTAAAGCATGGTCTCTAAATGCGGTAGTAGTTTTATAACAGTTATTTGTTGATTACTAACTGATCGCAAAGTGAGTATAACAATCTGAATGTAAAGAGCCTAAAACAGGATATCTAGGTGTAAGATGCATGTCCTACGCATGGCTTCAATTGCACAAATTGGTAAGAAAAACCATATAGACATGTTTTCTACCCATTAATTAAACTAAGCATGCATAATCCCTCCCAATATCACTATAACCCCAATCAGTTGTTTACAAATTATTACAAACCAAGATAGCTGAATTACATAATGAAAAAAAATAAAATAAGAAGCTACTCTATAGGGAGCCTTCAACCAGGCCCAATCTTCCAACCTCACTTCTTTCGAGTTTCACAGCCTTGACCATGGTTTGGGTGCGACAAAGCTCCCTAAGGGCCCAATGGGGGTCCTTGGCCAATACCAGCACCCAAACATTACAAAAATGTTTGAACAAGTGCAGTGTGGAATTACCAGCCTTTTGCATCAAAGTTCAATGGGTACTCAAAGGTGCCCAAGGCAATGCTTACACGAAGGGGGGTAGAACCTAAACTCTAGGAGTAGTGAGAGTGATAGAAATTTCTTTAAAGAAATTGAGTTGAAAAGCAGTTTTAAAAAAGAATGATCCATGTAGAACCAGCTTTGAAAGAAAA
>NW_017688666.1:0-906 GCF_001879085.1 Nicotiana attenuata
TACTTTCAGCTAAGGCCTTTTGTAGATCAACCTCACTCTGTTTTACCCTGCTTCTTGTGGCTCTTCCCCTTGGCAAGGAAGTTTCAGTAAGTGTTGGGGAGAAAGCCTTTCTTTTCTTGGAAGATTTAGGAGTACTGGGGGCTTTTGGTGTGGATGTTCTCCTTTTCTTTGGATCGTAACTGGCACCTACCTTTTTCAAAAGGTCTGCTAGGGTCTCTTCAACTGATGAACCGGGTTCATCTCCCTGTGAACTTAGATTAACTAACCCTTCAGCAGCTTCACCAGAACCACTTCCCCCTGACTTCTTGCCACTCTCTTCAACATTTTCTTGTACCACCCCACAAATAGCAGGTACAGACAAATCAGCTGTGGGTGAATGATCAACCACTCCTTTCCCTTTTCCCCTCTCTTCACCACAGTCACCCTCTCTCTCTTTTTCTTTTCAGATTTCTTTTACCTCCACTCCTTCTTACCTCAGGTAATTCCACATCCCTGATTGGCCCAACCAGAACAAACCTAGTTTCTAAATTCTCAGTCGAAGAAGAACTTACTTTAGAATGGGATTCTTGAGCCTTCTCAGAGTCAGAAGACCCAGGTCCTTCCCCCTCTCTAGCAGACTTGTACGACTAAGAATCAGAGTTAGACTCAGAGTCTTGGACCTGGCTTGCCTTTAATTTCTCATTCAATTTCTTTGAAAGAGCCCCAGAAGCTACTATTTTTCGAGCAAGCATTTTTACCCTTCTCAGCCTGGGTTTGGGAGTTGTGCTAGGTGGAGGAGAGGTAGATGAATCAGAGGGAGTGGGCTGTGGAGGAGTTCCAGGGTTGTCTTGTGGGTTTGTCATTATCGCTGATTTCTTGAGAGAATTGGTGAGTTAGAACTTTGGAGAGGAAAGCAATTGAAAGTGA
>NW_017688666.1:5213-5935 GCF_001879085.1 Nicotiana attenuata
GAGGAGCCCTTATTCTTGCAGAAATGGACGGAGAAGTTTGGCCAAAGCCAATCAATTCAGATGCAGTGAAACGATACTATGTGTAACCACTTATGATTTCTTATGATGATGTAATTTGAACTACGCCTGACCTGATTCCCGTTTAAGAGGGGATACGTAGGCAGCCCTATGGGTTCGGTCACAATTTAATAAAAATTCCATTTTTCCTCCCTGCTATTGGAACTGGGGCAGAATTTTGAGGAGGACCCTCAAAATTCTGAAGTTAGTTTTCAGCCATTCATCGCCAGGAATGTCACCTCAGTAAACTGGGGCAGAATTTTGAGGAGGACCCTCAAAATTCCGAAGTTGATTTTTTTTAGCCGTTCAGCGCAGCCGTCAGAAGCGCCAGCCCAGTAAACTGGGGCAGAATTTTGAGGAGGACCCTCAAAATTTCGGAGCAAGAAAGGTTGCAATGTCTTGAACCACGTCGCAGTCGTTGGTTCATCTAAAGAAAACTATTTTCTACTTACGTTATATTTACTAAATCATGCATAACTATTGTTCGAATTGCTGCTGGTTAGCAACGTTACCCCAATAATACGCAACGCCGGAAGCCAGGGGAAAACGAACTAGCCTTTCCCCCTTACAAAACTCACGATTTTTCTTTGGATGCAGGAACCAGACTAACAATATCGTCAGGTATATTTATGCACGCATACTTTCTCAAGAACGCAACCTCTCAG
>NW_017688667.1:0-858 GCF_001879085.1 Nicotiana attenuata
TGACTAGATTCGAGCGGTTTGGGGTGAATTCGAAGGGTAAAGCTATACTAGAGGCTTGAGTTGAGTTTGGAGCATTTGAGGTAAGTGTTTGATCTAATTTTGGCTCGAGGGAATAGGATTAGAGTATTATTTGCTAATTGCTAAATGTTGAGTATGGTGTATAGGCATGGTGACGAGTATCTATACACCGGTGTCTAGCATGACCGTGGGTCTTTATTTGTGCTTAATTGGGATTCTGTAGTGACTCTTCCTTGTTAATTGATGGTTTCTATATGATATGAAGAGAATGAGAAGGAAATATGATGTGTAAACTCTTTGGAGCGTTGGCTCGATTTTTGACTCGATTTAAAAGTAAGAAATGAACGTAAGAGAAAGAAATGTGATTATTCCCTTGCCGGGACGTGTAAGTTATTGTTGTTGCTCCCTTGCCGGGATTTAACTGCTTAGTCGTATTCTCCCTTGCCGGGAAACCACTTATATATTATGAAATGGGATCGTGTGGCACGCCGACCACTTATATATTAAGAAATGGGATCGTGTGGCACGCCGACCACTTATATATTATGAAATGGGATCGTGTGGCACGCCGACCACTTATTTATTATGAAATGGGATCGTGTGGCACGCCGAACACATATATATTATGAAATGGGATCGTGTGGCACGCCGACCACTTATATATTACAAAATAGGATCGTGTGGCACACCGACCACTTATATAGATTATGAGATCTGATGTAGTTTCGTGTTTACTTCTGATAAGTTGTTTTCATCTGTATTTTCCCTAAGCATGTCCCCTTCCCGCCTTAATTGGTATTTTCTGCTGTTATTTCGTTGCACTTGTACATACATATATAT
>NW_017688667.1:5347-5935 GCF_001879085.1 Nicotiana attenuata
ATTTTTGCACAAATAGCCATTTTTCAAAATAAATCATTAAGTTCCCCTAAATAATGTGCAGGATGAATTCAAGTGACATCGAAACCTTCTCAGTCCTGAGCGAGATCCCTTTGAAACTCCATATGTGGTGGCATGACTTGGGAAAAGGAAGCAGAGATACTGTGGTTAAAAGCTTGGGCGGTCTTGTAGATTTATTGAAAATCAGACCAAAGAAGGATGTTATTGAGGCACTGATACCATTTTGGGACACGACCCGTAATGTATTCCGGTTTTCAGATTTTGAACTCACACCCACATTGGAAGAAATTGCCGGATACGCAGGTCTCAACGGGAACCTCCGTGGTAGATACCCTTTGGCTCCACGGCCGGTAACTCTTCACAGGTTTTTAGATTTGTTGAGCATCAGTCGGGATATTCAAGACCCCCATCTGGCGGAAGGGTGTTGTACACTACATTTCCTATACCACCGGTATGGTAACCCCAAAGGTTTTGAGGAACCCAATACAGGATTAACACATGCTGGCAACAAAGATAAATGGGAAGCCCGACGGGGATTAGCCTTCATGGTGGCCTTTTTGGGAGTGGTAA
>NW_017688668.1:0-676 GCF_001879085.1 Nicotiana attenuata
ACCGAAATAGAGAAAATTGTACATAAAAGAATATTTGATCACTAGAAATGTCTTGTTACTTGTTTAGAATTAATTGATGAACTTTGAGAATAAAGGAAAGTAAAATTTTAGATTTTTTATATTTATGTTATAATTGATAATATGGTTTTGTGTAATATAATATCTATTTCGGTATGATATTGATATTTCGGTATTTTATTTTAAAATACCTAATACCAATATTTTAAAAAACTTAAATCAAATATCATACCAAATACCAAAATACCGTATACCAAATATCAAAATTTTCGGTTTCGATACGGTAATTCGGTATTTACCAAATTATGCCCGGTCCTAGTTGATACCTTGCGACTTATATAAAGTTATTCAAAAAGAGGAGTTTGATACCATGTGCCATTTTAGAGTCTTGATGCAGAAGGATGATAATAATTAAAGGGGAGAGGTAGGCAGGGAAAGGATAAGCCAGGAAAAGGCTACCTTCACTATAAACCTTGCCCCCCCTTGTCCTGCCGTCCAATATGCCTTATGTGCCTCATAATTACACTGTCCCACCTCTATCTTTCCCCCCACTACTATTTCATACATCCATTTCTTCCATATAAGTGCTCCCACGTTTTATTATGTCATAGGTATTCTTTCAGTCTGTTTAAAAAAATATATCTTTTAATATTTAATA
>NW_017688668.1:5144-5935 GCF_001879085.1 Nicotiana attenuata
GCTACATATCCATCTTGATTTACGGTAATTAAGAAACTTTTTACTTTTTCTGGCAAGTTGCTATAAGAGTTGATACTAGGGGTGTTCGTCGGTCGGTACGGTACGGTATTTAGACATTTCGGTTCAGTATTTTCGGTATTCGGTTTCTTAAAATCCTATACCAATACTGTACCTAATTAAATTCGGTATGGTTCGGTTTTTCTCCTTTCGGTATCGGTTTATTCGGTTCGGTAACTTCGGTTTATTCGGTTTGAATACTGACTAGTGCATAGAGCCATACACTCTAATATTCCTAATTAAAGTACTCAAAAATACAAAACTGAAAATGTTTGTTGACAAAATTTTTGTCCATAACTAGCAAATATCAACCGAAATAGAGAAAATTGTACATAAAAGAATATTTGATCACTAGAAATGTCTTGTTACTTGTTTAGAATTAATTGATGAACTTTGAGAATAAAGGAAAGTAAAATTTTAGATTTTTTATATTTATGTTATAATTGATAATATGGTTTTGTGTAATATAATATCTATTTCGGTATGATATTGATATTTCGGTATTTTATTTTAAAATACCTAATACCAATATTTTAAAAAACTTAAATCAAATATCATACCAAATACCAAAATACCGTATACCAAATATCAAAATTTTCGGTTTCGATACGGTAATTCGGTATTTACCAAATTATGCCCGGTCCTAGTTGATACCTTGCGACTTATATAAAGTTATTCAAAAAGAGGAGTTTGATACCATGTGCCATTTTAGAGTCTTGATGCAGAAGGATGAT
>NW_017688669.1:0-4888 GCF_001879085.1 Nicotiana attenuata
CCATTTATATTGATCTCGTACGGTCCTTAAGGATAATAAGGAAGGTTAGATAAAATGTACGTTGCTGCTCGGCAAGTATGGCCCGGGTGGTAGTCATGACCCTCTAGTTTGGGTCCTGACAGATTTAAACATGGAAATTTGTAGGGAGTTCCGGTAATGACCCGGACTCGACTCAAAACTCACCCAAAACACACCCGAGGCCCTACGGGACCTACAACCCAAACATACCAACACCTCTCATAACATCATTAAAACTTAGTCGAGCCTTCAAAATCAATCAAAACAACAGCAAAAACACCAAATCAACTTCGGATTCAAGCCTAAGGACTTAGAAACTTTCAAGTTCCACAAACAACACCGAAACCTATCAAATCAAGTCCGATTGACCCCAAATTTTGCACACAAATCATAAATGACATAATGGAGCTATTCCAATTTCCGGAATCAGATTTTGATCCCGATATCAAAAAGTCAACCCCTCGGTCAAACTTCCAAACTTAAATTGTCGGTTTTAGCCATTTCAAGCCTAAATTTACCACGGACCTCCAAAATACATTTTGAACACGCTCCTAAGTCCAAATCACCCAACGGAGCTATTCCAATCATAAAAATTCAAATCCGAGATCGAGTACTAAAAGTCAAAGACTTGGTCAAACCTCTCAAATTTTTAAGCCTTAAGTTGAGAACCATTCTTCCATATCTGTTATGTTCCACTTGAAAATCAAAACCGGCGATATACATAAGTCATAATACATCATACGAGGCTAGTCATGACCGAGAACCGACAAGCGAAATGCAAATCTCAAAACGACTGGTCGGATCGTTACATACACTATTCCGTATATAGCACAATGCTTCTTTGATAATATTTTTAAATTGCATAGTATGCCTGTCACTACGACAATGATAGAGATCCTGTGTTTCTCAGCAATTTTTGGCAAGAACTATTTCATTGCAAGAAGTCCAGTTGCAAAGATCAACATCCTATCATCCCCAAACGGATGGGAAAACTTATGTCTTAAACAGAATGCTGGAAACTTACTTAAGGTGCTTTTATTCTGATAGTCCAAAGGATTAGTCTTCATACTTACCTCTTCTTGAATGGTGGTACAGTACCACCTACCACTCCACTATAAAATGCACTCTATATGAAGTTCTCTATGGTCATAAGCCTCCTATACATCTCCCTTACTTAGCTGGTGAGACTGATACTGAAATGGTGGATAGATCACTAGCAGCTAGAGAAAATATTCTACAACTTTTGAAATGGTATTTGTCAAGAGCTCAACTGAACATAGAAATTCCGAAGTTGGTGATTGGGTATATTTGAAGTTGCAACCTTATAGACAAGTTTCTATGGCCAGCATGCCCTTCAACAAGCTAGCTGCAAAGTATTTTGGCCCTTATCCTATTGAAGCTAAGGTGGGAGCAGTTGTCTATAGATTACTACTATCAGCTATGCCTTGCTTCATCACACCTTCGATGTCTCTCAACTTAAAGGTGCTTTAGAAGTCCCACATGTTGTAAATTATCCTCCTGTCCTCCATTTGTCTAGAACCTATTGTCCCTTACCTGAAGTTGTTCTTGATATAAGATTGTTTAAAAGGGGGAATAAGGTTGTAGGCAAAATTCTTGTCAGTGGACTGGCATTGAAGGTTCTCAGGCCACCTGGGAATATCTTTTTGATTTGCAACATAAATTTCCCTCCTTTCACCCTTGAGGACAAGGGTGCTCTTTTGCAGGGGTATTGTTGCAAGATATAGAAGACGAGCTGAGTTGGCAGCTGATGTGACAGTGTTAGTTACAAGCAGAGTTGATGTGGCAGAGTTAGTTCGAACAAATCAATGTTAGTTACACAGATAGTTAGAATTAGTTGGAGGCACTCGGTAGTTATATAATTTAGTGATCCATTCTATAAATACATTGTAATTCATATAGTGATATTCATTCTGATAAATAATAATCATTCTCTCTTCTCTTTTTATATTCTCTGAGCTATTTTTTCGACAATCTGCCCAGCTTAGTTTCCACCATCTTCGAGCCTTAGCTCCTAGATTTCTATGACGATTCATTCTCAAATTGCATCAGGTTGTCAATTCAATAACTAAGAACTTCAGTTGTTAATATTTTCCATGATGTATCATGTAATAAATAAAATATAGTTTCGAGTAGATCTTGATTTGAGTAAAAGAAGACAACTCAATTATGACCACTTGGTTTTTTAGGGCCAAAATTTGTCAATTCCATTGGTTTCGTTGTGTTTGTTCCTTAAAGGAGCTTCTTTAAACAAAATTAGTTGGTCCTCGAAAACTAAAAGGCGTGACACTATTTCATTATTTATCCTAAATTTGAGTTAACGATAAAGTAATTAGTAAAAATGGTTTTTTATTACTAAAGTCTGAACTAAGTAAGATTTCGACAAGATTAACCACATTGTTTAACAGAAAAATCTTCATTGAAATCCTGAGCTGCCAAAAAATGGGGGGAACACACACATGCCTATTTGGATTTGTGCAATAATATAAAAGATTATCTCTTTTAGTATAGCTCATGTTTTTTCTATTGGTTGGACCACTCGATTAATTAGATGCTTTTATTGGGAATGTAAACTCCTTGAAATCAATGAAATTAAAGCAATCTTTAACTCACAAACTGAGAAAATGTAACGTAGTTTCCTTTATTTGTGTTGCTCCTTAATTATATTTTGTTGGCTTTTAGTTATGTTATGCAGGTTATATTATAAGATATATTATAATAATTCACGGATTATTACACGATGAATAATAAGACATAAAATTCTACCCCGAAAATGCGACAATTGTATTAGGATTGCAGAGTTGTATTAGTAGTGTAAAGTTCATGAAGGAAAAATTTCATATAAGAACAACTGGACTGCCTACTTTTCAGTTTTATAGCTAATATTTTAATTTATAACTAACTAGTCCAAAAATAATAGGCTAATACTCAACATTCAACTCCAATAAGTTCTCGAAATTACTATTTAATTTTTTAAAAAAATTGCTCGAGCTTTTAAGTTAATTTTCGAATCAGTAATTGTGACTCAAATATTAGTTCAACAAACCAAATCCATTTGGGTGGTGAAAATTAGATTTTTAACAAGCTTAAATATGTGGGTTTAAATTCCGAATTTGATTTTGTGAGAAATTTGGAGTGGGTGTTATTTAGACTTGTTAGAAATAGTATAAGGAGGTTGTATATAAACTTTGAAGTCATTTAATGGAGATTTGGACTGGTTTTAAACAAGAATTGCAACAGAAAATCGTGAAGAAGTTCGTCTACAAACGCTTGTATAAAGATAAAAGTGTATAATAGTGTATAAGATATATTTATACTCGTATACACTATTATACAAGATTATACATAATAATACAAAATACTGACTTCGTCTTCTTTCTTGTTTCTTTTCTGAAATTTAACTCAAATCTTGCTCAAATCTACTCCAAATCACTTCAAATTTAAAATTGGAACTCCTTTTGATATTTTCAATCAATTGGAACAATACCCAATCAAAACAACTAACAAACTCAAAAAATCATATTTTCGAAAGCAAAGCTTTGAATGGCCTTCAATGGTGGACTCTACTCTTCAATTTTCTTACATTGCAACAAGGCGACACAGGGAAGAAGCAGTAATGGCGGACGACCCCTTGAAGCATATATAGAAGATGTGAGAAGAAGAGAGAGGGAAAGCAATGGTTATGAAAAACACAAATTTAACTCCATAGTTTTAGAAGCATTTGGTTGTAAGAACACAGATTTTTGAGTTTGTTAGTGCTTTCAAAATATGTACAATATGGGCTAGGTCGAATAAAACTTAAAAACAAGGGCCATTTTTTGTTATGGTGTGAAGTCATGTGTATTTTCTTATAATTCTTTCTTTCTAGAATAAAAACATTCTATTACTAATATAAATTTTTTTTATATTATTAGGATTCTTATACGGCAAACAAAACAAGTTTATGACTAGAATAAGGTGATGATTGTGTCTTGTGTTTTTATCTAATTAAATTACTGATTAAAAAGATCACTTAAACTAATTAGATGAAGTCATGATCAAGAGAGATTATATTTGAAAGGAGACGTAATGAGTGATTTTACAGATTACATAAAAAGTAACAAATATAATTGAGCTTCATAGCTCTCATTTATTTGCATGACAAGCTTGCCACGCACTCATAAGTCTAAAATGTAGAAATTTTATTTCACTACTAATTGAGTCCGTTTGGACATAAGAAATTTTCCCTTTTTTCAAAAAATTTTTATTTTTTTCTCGAAATTAGCGTTTTCAATTTTAAATTGAAGATGCATTTTGGAAATTTTCAAAAATTTAAAAAACTCCAAAAAGCTGTTTTTCAAAATTTTCACTCAAATCACTCACAAGACTTCAAAAACAACCCAAAATTATATTCATGTTCAAACGCAACTCCAAAATTTCAAATATCATTTTCACTTCAATTTTTTTCCCAATCTTGGAATTTTACAATTCTTTATGTCCAAACGCCCACTAAGACATTGACAAGTGAAGCAATATTGACAATGAGAGAGAGAGAGAGAGAGTTACATTCTTCACTTCTCCTTTATATATCCTACTTTCGTACAATGTCTAATGACATTGACAAATGAAGAAATTAAATGACATACAATTTTCAGTTGTTAAGTTTTTAAGCGGAAAACATGATTCTAATTTCCAATTAGAATTCAGAAATCAAACTTAGTAGATAGGACTATCAACAACAAAATGCAACCACTACGGACATTTTAGTTGGCAAATTTTTCTCCAGGTAAATTGTTTTGGAAATAATTGATGATTAGTCCCAAGAGTCAAAATAATTGAACTGCCCATATATATATATATATATATATATATA
>NW_017688669.1:5682-5935 GCF_001879085.1 Nicotiana attenuata
CCCCCCCAAGCTAGGGGAGATGAAGATGTTCTTCATTCCTAGCTTGGACACCAAGTGATCATGTTAAGCTCTGCCAAGAGCTTTAGTAAGTAAGTGTGCTTGTTTCTCAGCTGAGGCCATATAGATGGTATGAATGAGACCTTGTTGAATCTTCTCTCGGATGAAGTAGTAATCAATATCTATGTGCTTTGTGCGCTCATGCAAAATAGGATTAGTACCAATATATATATATATATATATATATATATATATA
>NW_017688670.1:0-1526 GCF_001879085.1 Nicotiana attenuata
CAAACGTGAATGCATTTATGTCTCATGTGTAATGACAAGTGGATTGTTGACACTGGTGCATCAAACCATATGACTTCCAGCCTTGAAATACTACATGATTGTAAAGTACTCCCAAACACAGAAGAAACCAAAGTTCAATTACCTACTGGTAGTGTAGCATCAGTGTCACACACAGGAAATGCTTCTGTACTGAGCAATCATGAAATCTCTAATGTTCTGTATATTCCTGACTTTAAGTTCAACCTACTCTCAGTTTCAAAGCTTACTAAGGAACTAAAATGTATGGTTGGCTTCTTTCCTGATTTCTATATCTTTCAGGACCTCTTCAGTGGTCAGGTGAAGGGGATTGGTAGAGAAGAACATGGTTTATACATACTACGTGGGAGTACATCTGTTACAAACCTGTCTCAGCCAACAAATAAGTGTGCTAACACAACAAATGGAGTTTCTGCTGTTTCTGCTGCTTCAGCAAATGATGCATCTACTTCCAGTAATACATCTAGAACACATACTTCTAGTAGTTGTAGTTTGTGGCATAAGAGATTGGGACATGCTCCTATAGATGTAATAAGGAGATAGAAGGGTTGGATGGCCTGACAACAGGAGCTTTTAATCAGCCATGTACTGTATGCCCTGTTGCTAAGCAAACTAAGATGCCCTTTCAGCTAAGTAATTCTACTTCCAAGTCTATTTTTGAGCTAGTTCATTGTGATATTTGGGGTCCATATAGAGTACCCACTCATGATGGTAAAAGGTACTTTGTTACCATAGTTGATGACTATAGCAGGTTTACTTGGATATTTCTTTTGAACTACAAATCAGAAGCAATAGTAGTTCTAAAAGATTTTCTTACTCAAGTAAACAATGTGTTTTCTACTACTGTTAAAACTCTAAGAATAGACAATGGGAGTGAATTCTTTAGCACTGCATTCAAGAATTTGGTGTCTGATCTTGGTATTCTCCATCAGAGTACTTGTGTTTATACACCCCAACAGAATGGGGTAGTGGAAAGGAAACACAGAACCATCTTAGACATGGCCAGATCTCTCAGATTTCAAGCATCTGTACCTTTAAAATTCTGGGGAGAATGTGTTAATACAGCAGTGTATCTTCTGAACAGACTACCTTCTAAGGTGATTGGAAACAAATCTCCATTTGAAAGGTTGTATCTACATCCACCATCTCTGTCTCATCTCAAAGTGTTTGGTTGTCTGTGCTACTCTACTTCTCCTAAAGTCCATGATAAATTCTCTCCTAGGGCAGTACCAGCTGTGTTTTTAGGCTACTCTTCTACTCAAAAGGGATATATACTGTATGATCTACATGCCATGCAGCTTGTAGTTAATAGGAATGTGATATTCCATGAAGCTATATTTCCTTTCAGGCATACTAGGAATCCAGGAACCATGGTGTTTCCTGTTTTAGATCTATTATCTCCTGAATTGAATACTTCTTCTATTTCCTCTACTACTTCTACTTCTTCTACCTCTTCTACTTCTTCTACATCCTCTTTAACACCTACAGTT
>NW_017688670.1:2807-5935 GCF_001879085.1 Nicotiana attenuata
GTGCTCCATAACTAAAAAGAAAAATACTCTTTTTTTGGTTGTAAAAGAAAGTAATGTTTCAAAAACATGAAAATAACGTACTCATTTTGTTGGAATGAAATGAATACTTTTTACTACTCTTTTTGTTCAAATGAAAGAAAATATTTTCTATTACATCATTTTTTTTAAATGAAAAAAAAAACTTTTTTTACATCATGAAAAGAAAGTACTTTTTTTGTTAAAATAAAAAAAAAATTATATCATGAAAAGAAAATATTCTTGTTGAAATGAAAAAAAAAGTACTCTATTTATAACATAAAAAGAAAGTACTATCAATAATATTTCTATTTAAGGTGGGAGTGAGGATAGGGGCGAGTGTGGGGGTAGGGGCTGGGCGAGGGTGGAGGTGGAGGAGGGGATGGGTTGGTGGGGATGGGGAAGGTTGAAAAAGAATCATGGAAAATATTTTCTCTTTTTTCGATATGGAAAGTAATTTCCTCCAATTGGAGGAAAAGGAGTTCATGAGGAAAATATTTTCCAAAACATTCAAGCCAACCAAACATGAAAAATTGAAAAAATATTTTTCTTCATACCAAACACATCCCTAATCTCTTCGAGGCTTCTCCTCTTTTCTTTTTCCCATTTTGTATTCTCAAGAAAAAGAACTAGAAAAATAGAAAGAAAACAAAAAACATAATAGAAACTAAGTAGCATTACAGCGAAGAGGAAATATTCGTCCTTACGTAAGATTACTTCGGATGATATACAAATGTCGGCAACTTAGACTAGGTGTGCTGTGTGCATGCACTCCAAATCGTTATTTATTGTTCTGCATTGCAAATATTGCCGTCATATAGCTTCACTTTGGCAGTATGAATATTCATTACGATAAATGCTCCGATTGAGTCCAAAACATTCCAGTACACATATTTAGGAATATTTAACACAAAGTCTTCTAACATACATACTCCAAAGGATTATATCCTTAATGTGCTAAGAGTTGCCGTTTGGGCAAAAACAAAACCACTAATTAATTTGTTTTATATATTATATATTAATATCCAGCTTCTTTATAGTTAAAGTAGGATTGTAACATCAGCTCCAGCCTCCACGTGAGGCGCGGCTATTCTAAAACATCAGACCAAGGTAGAAAAACACTAAAAATTATCGACTCGGTCCCATCCATCACCCAGAGGGGCGTAACGTCTAATGCCACCTTGCCTATATATAACAATAAGGCTCCATTAAAGTGTTACATATACTGCAACTACATGTACTTCGTTTTGAGTACCATCTTTCTACTTCAAACAACATTGGATATTGGTGTTACTAACGATCTTTGTTGACCAGCAGCTATGTAACAAGCTTATGGTTAACTATAGTTAAGCCTAATTATCATGTTAACTAGAGTTAGTTTGTAAAGATGCGCTTATTTTGTCATTAGTTAGTAGTTAAATACTGTAGCACTTGTACAGTTCATCATTAGAAATGAAGAAGCTCTGCTCTTTCTTCTCGAATTTTTTCTCTCTGAATCTCCCATCTCTCTCTAGCTTCAATTGATCTCCCATGGCTTCTAACATGGTATCAGAGTCATCGGTATAAGATCTAATTGAACGTGCAAACTAATTTCTTCGCTTAGGTTACTGCAATTTTTTGCATCTCAAATTTGCAGAATTGCCTCAGAGTAGCTAAGAATCGAAGTTAGGGTTTTGCAAATTGTTTCTTCGAAGCTAATTTTCAGTATCAATGGCAATCGAGGATAATCAAGCTAACATCTCCACTACTCCAGTTCGTACTGCTACAACTACGACTTCAGAGAATGGTAATTTTGTGACCAGCTCCTCATTTCCTGATGTCGATCACAATCATGCCTTGTTTCTACAGCCTAATGACACACCAGGTAGTTCTCTGATCTCTCTTCAGCTTACTGTATCTGATAATTACGCCTTGTGGAGTCGTGCAATGTGAATTGGCTTGTTAGGCAAAAGCAAGTTAGGTTTTGTTGATGGTAGGTTTCCTAAGTCTAGGTTTGAACCTGAACTTCATGATTTGTGGGAGAAAGTAAATGCCATTGTTTTGTCATGGATAATGAATGCTGTGAGACCGGGCTTGTTGAGTAGTGTCTTGTATGCATCGAGTGCTCATAAAGTATGGGAAGATTTAAAGGAGAGATTTGACAAAGTCAATGGCTCTAGAATTCTGTACCTACATAGAGAAGTTCATACCTTGATCAAGGAGTTATGACAGTGACTGACTATTTCTCAAAACTAAGAGAACTTTGGGATGAGTTTGATGCCCTTATGCCATGCCCTGGATGTCCCTGTCCTGAATCAAAGATGTATGCTCAACATTTTGAGTATCAACGACTGCTTCAATTTCTTACTGGACTGAATGAGTCCTACTCTCAGTCAAGAAGCCAAATTATGATGATGTCTCCTCTCCCTAGTATAAATAGAGCATACTCCATGCTAGTTGATCAGGAAAGTCAGAGAAATCTTGTTAATATGCCACAAGTAGCTCAAGTCTCTGAAGCTTTGGAGAATTTAGCCATGTATAGCAACAAAGGGACAAATAACACTGGGGGCTATAAACAGAAAAGGAGTCAAGTTCAATGTGAATATTGTCATTACAAGGGACATAGCAAGGAAAACTGTTATAAATTGGTTGGATATCCTCCTGATTTCAAGTCCAAGAAGAAAGGTGTTAGTGGTGGACAGTATGCTAATCAGGTGTACAGCCCAGAACTGAACTATGCAGGAAATAGTATAGCTTCTAATGTGGTTCAACAAGGTAGAGGTGGTAATCAATCTGCTGCAGGGGCTTCACAACCACAGCCAGCTAGTCAGCCTACATTCTGTCAGCAAATGCCTATGACTACTCCTGTGTTTACTCCTGAACAGTATCAGCAGATAGTTCACCTATTATCCAAAGGAAGCACAGAAGGATCAGAAGCTTTAAACAAGTCAACAGCTGCAGGTATCCTAAACAAAGTGAATGCATTTATGTCTCATTGTGTTAATGACAAGTGGATTGTTGACACTGGTGCATCAAACCATATGACTTCCAGCCTTGAAATACTACATGATTGTAAAGTACTCCCAAACACAGAAGAAAACAAAGTTCAATTACCTACTGGTAGTGTAGCATCA
>NW_017688671.1:0-2186 GCF_001879085.1 Nicotiana attenuata
GTGTGGTATTGACGTTTAGAACATCAATTGGTATCAGAGCAGGTTATCCTTGAAGAGGCTAACACCTTAGGAAAAGATCAACATGAGTGCACCACCTGGGAACTGGGAAGGGCAATCCACTATTAGGCCTCCACTTTTCAATGGTCAGTACTATTCTTGGTGGAAGAACAGTATGAGGGATCACATCATAGGAGAAGACTATGAACTCTGGGACATAGTCACCGATGGTCCCTTGGCTACTACAAAGAAAAATGCTGAAGGAGTGGATGTGCCAAAGACAAGAGCTGACTGCACTGCTGAAGATTTGAAGAAATGGGAAAAGAATGCTAAGGCCAAGAAATGGCTTGTGTGTGGACTTGGTCCAGACGAGTACAGTAGAATTCAAAGTTGTACTACTGCAAAGGAAATATGGGACACTTTACAAGTGGCTCATGAAGGAACTCCTCGAGTAAAGAGATCAAGAGGGACACTACTATATTCTCAATATGAGAATTTCAGTATGAAGGAAGGAGAATCTATCCAAGAGATGTATACAAGGTTCACCACACTGACAAATGAACTTGAGTCTCATGGAAGGGTTATTCTTGAAGAAGACAAAGTTGAAAAGATTTTGACAAGGGTACTACCAATCTCTTGGGAAAGCAAAATCACAGCTATTCAGGAATCAAAGAACATTGCCACTCTTAAATTAGATGAGCTAATTGGAAATCTCACTGCCTATGAACTTAGAAGGCAAACCATGAAGATGGATGCACCCAAGAAGGAAAGCAGCATGTCATTCAGAATCACTGAAGGTGCTGATCTAGAGGAGGATGAAATGACCATGATCACAAAGGATTTCAAGAAGTACTTAATGAGAGAAAATGGTCCTTCAAGAAGTGGAAGCTACAACAAACCAAGGGTTCCTGAAAAACAAACCAATGAGGGGTGTTACAAGTGTGGGAAGACTGATCACCACATCAAAAACAGCCCTCAATGGGAAATTGAATGGAAAAAGGAAAGAGCTGAACGAAGGAACAGGAAGAAGGAACAGGTTCATCACAAGAAGAACAAAGGATCAACAAAGGCTATGGTTGCTGCTTGGGGTGAAAGCTCAGATGATGACTCAGAAGATGAAGATGGAGATGAACAAGCACTTATGGCAATTGGGAAATCCGATGAGGAATCTGAGGTAAGTATAATTCATCTCAAAAACAAGATTAAATTTTTGTCTAAAGAAAGTCTCGCTGAGTTACTTCTAGATTTCATTGATGAATTTGAGGTTATAAACAATGAAAAGGAACAACTTTCTAAGGAGTGTGTGATTCTGAAAGCTAAGTGCAAAAACCTAGAACTTAGGGCTAGTGAAAGTGATAGTAAAAATGTTGAGTTGAAGAACCAGGTTCATGAACTTGACACCACAGTCCTAGAGCTTAAATCTGAAAATCTAAAATTGAAATTAGGAACTGGTAAAAAGAAATCTGATCACACACAACTCACTTTAGGAGAAAATGTAGGAAAAATGAAAGATGAGTTGTACAAAAGAGAAGAGTAGATTAAAGTCCTAAAAGAAGATCTAGGAAAGGTGAAACATGAATTAGACAGAACTTGCAAATGGAACAAGGCCTCTGATGCACTCTCTTGGTTGCAAGAGCATCACAGTAGCAACAAAAGAGGACTTGACTATGGGACTCAAGCACCAAAGTGGGACCCTAAAAGCAAGTACCTCACACTTCCTGAGAATAAAATTTGCACACATTGTGGTAAAACTGGTCACTATAAAAGTGAATGTATTGCAAAAGAAAAGTCTAGTCAAAAGAATAAAGAATTTGTTCAAAAGAAAAATAGGCGGCCTGGTTGGGCTAAAAAGAATTTGATTCACCCTTTTGCCTATAGAAAGGGACCCAAACTAGTTTGGGTTCCTAAGACTAAATCTGGGACCCAAACTAGTTTGGGTTCCTAAGACTAACCCCTGATTTCCTTTTATGGGTCCAAGTGAAAGGGAGCAGCCAAATATGGTACATGGATAGTGGCTGCTCAAAGCATATGACAGGAAGCAAGAACCAGTTCCTTTCACTTGAGGACCTCAAAGGAGGTAATGTCTCCTTTATAAATGGGAAGAAAGGTGAGATCATTGGGGTTGGAAGGGCAGGTAAGACTGATTCTCACTCTATTGAGAATGTCTACTTGATAGATGGCCTAAAGTA
>NW_017688671.1:5127-5935 GCF_001879085.1 Nicotiana attenuata
GAAACTGAACAGGTATCTTCTGATTCTAAAGTTACTCCTGAGGCAATTTCTGAAGTTGCTGCAAATTTGGAGAATAGATTTGTGCTGGTAGGATCTATTGCAGGTGTTGAGACTAAAGAATCTGGAGAAGTTGGTGGTAAAAATAAAAAGGGAAACAAAAAAAAGAGAGCAAGGGTGCTAGGAGTACTGTGAGGGGAAAGGGTACAAGAGTGGTTGATTCTTCACCCACTCCTGTTGGTATAATAAAAGAAACTGGTGCAATGGTTGTTTGGGGAGAGGAATTTAGTGAAATAGAAGAGAGTGTGAGCAAAACAGGGGGAAGTGGGTCTGGCGAAGCTGCTGAGGGGTTGGTTCAACTTGGCAAAAATATAGATGAACCCGTTCCATCTGAATAGGAAACCCTCGCGGACCTACTGATAGAGTTATCAATGGCACCAAAAAACTCATGCCATTCCCTATGGTTTCATTCTCACAACTGTGCTTGCACATTTCAAAGTACTTATGAAGAAGTGGGGTTAATACTCTGCTTGCTTGCGATTATGAAGTCAATGTCATTCTTAATGAACCTGGTTCATCTAAAAAGACACCTATCAATAGCAAAGTCAGAGTCTTGGTACAGGAGAGTGAGGCAAAGGATATTGAGATAGCAAGGCTGAAGACACGATTGGTTGAGGTAGAATCTGAGAGAGATGTTCTCAGAACTGAACTTGCAAAGGAAAAGGAGAAGAATGATGGAATTCTTCAAGAAATGCTGAAACTTCTCCAAGCAAATAACCCAGCCCCTACCTCTTCCAAACCTTAAATTCTA
>NW_017688672.1:0-3086 GCF_001879085.1 Nicotiana attenuata
TAAATTGACCAAATTCTACCCCTATTTGGACCAGCCCAATTTCATTTCAACCCGGTTCCCCGATCTAATTTAAAATCCGCCCGTTTCCTATCTTTTATCCAGGCCGTTGATCATTTTGATCAACGGCCATAAACCCCCTTACCTTTTTAACCCTGAACGACCTACCCTAATCCCCCATTTTCACCTAATCCGCCGCCTTTGAATCCCAAACTCTCTCAAACACACTCAAAACACTTCGGAACCCTAGCTTCCTCCTAGCCCCTTTTCAACCGCCTTTCACCGGAATCCATGGCTTCTCAGGCCATGGATGGTTGGTATTCACCCCCCTTCACCAGTAAACCATGGTTGTTCGAAGCTTCGAGACCTGATTACGACGGTTCTCTTTTAGATCTTTGGTTCCATGGCCTCTCAGGCCTTTGCTCCGGCATATTCAAGACTCAGGAGCCTGATTCCTGACATCTTCGACTCAGGATCTGATTCCTCTTCCAAGCCTTTCTCATTTCTAGGGTTTCTCCGAAACCCTAAGCTATTCGAGGTTTTTTCCCTTTTGTATGCTTAGATCTATGTTGTATCTATGCTTTACTTGACATTTAAAGTGTTTTCCCCAAAGTTTCTTTTCAAAATCGTTTGTCTTCGATTTAGGGTTTCTGAAAGGATTTTTTTTTTTAAAAAAATCTTTATGATTCTTCTTCTTCTTTGTTGTATGTGTGTTTGTCTATATCATGCTCGTGTGATTTCTTCTTACTACGCATGTACTGTCTTTCTACTCTTCTTTATCTACTATACATGTTACTCTTATGTTAATCCTTGTTATGTTTTCTTTACTCTTTTACTATATGTGTTTACCGTTGAGTTCTTTGATTTTGTTTTACTAAACTCTGTTCGTGTTCTTGTTAAACATGTTTCATATACTTTTGTTTAAGTTTGTATCATCTCTTTCTTCTGAACTTGTTTAAGTTCCGAGTTTTCTCAAATATGTTCTTCATGATCTTGAATCAGCTTTCTTCCTTTGTTGTTCAAACATGCTATCATATTTTGTTTTGTTTCTCATGAGGCTCTGAAACAAACCTTTGAGTCTGTTTCAATGGCTTGCCCTCTCGCCTTTATGTCTGATTCGATTTGAAACCCTAGGATTCGGGGCTTTCCTTTGGTGATTTTGATTTTTGTGTTCGAGTTAGGGTTTCACTTTGGGACCCTGGACTCTCACACTCATTGTGAGTCTGCAAATTGGACTTGTACCCCCTCTTGCTTATGATTCTGAACCTTTCAATGTTAGACTATTTTTTCTAAGTAACATGATGACTCTTTTGTTTGATTTATTTGCTTTATATATGAGAAGTTCTTCTATCAAAAGGGTTTTTGCCAACTACTAATTGATTCTGAATTCCTTTAATGGGGTTTACTTGATTGTTACTGATTTCCTTTAAATTAAACCTTTCTTTACCCCTTTTCCTGACTTGGTCCATTCGAGTAAAAGCCTGTAACGTTGATTTTACTGGCTGTTTGATTGATTCCCTTTCCTTATTTCACACAAACCGTGTACCATTAAACTTTTGCCTTAAACAACTTCTATGTATTTACCCTATATTATACTACTTGGAAAATATTTTTGATCAACTCTTTCTTTAATCGTTTTACCCGTTTGAAATAAGAATTCCTTAATTAAAGGGAGACTGATTTCAATGTTATTTCCTTACCTTTTTCTTATTTGTTTGTTGCACTATAAAAGAGGCACGACCCTTCTGCACTTAAGGAGAATTTTTTGAATTTTCAATTCAACACACATACTCTTACGTACACTCTCAATTACAATACTCTTTCAATTCTCTACTCTCTTCTGAGATCTTTTGTACTGCCTGCTTGCGACTTGGCTTTTCAAGACTAGTGTTTTACTTATTTGTTTCCCTGAAACTGGTATGTCTCGATTTTGATTTCAGCTTCTTCCCTACGTGTTTACTTTACAGTTGCTACACTCTTGCCTACTTTGTTGTTCATGTTCTGTATTAAATATGCTACTCTCCTTTTGCGTTTGCTGTTTGTTATGAATTCCCCATACCCCCACTCCCTTCTATATGTCTAAGTTAAGGTTCATGGCCTAGCAGTATCCAAATTACTGCTCAGGTTTGAACCTGACCCTCAATGGTTCCTAACTCCCAAAATTTGGCTAACAGGCTGGTCAGGGGTGTGCCAGCATTCCTAATTGCTGGGCATGACCATTAGTCTGTCATGGCTTTCCCTAACTCCCCCATCTATGCACTTGCACTTATTCCTAGACTCTAAGTTCTGACCCCCTCCTATGAGCCTTGCTTAGGGACCTTGAGTTCCCTATGAACTTGGACATTTGAGGGCTGGCCCTTCCACACTACACTATAATCTGATCCTGCAATGTATTTGGGTGTTAGCACTGCCTGGGGTTCATGAAGCTCCTTGGAACTTTGACACACCCAAGAGATGAGAAAGGCTTTGGAAATCTGATCTTTGGAAGTTGGTTTATTTCATGTTTCGTACTAGGAGTCTAAATTAGGCTCTCCTTGGTTGGAATCTTTAATTTTTGATGTAATTTTACTTTTTCTGGGTTCATTCTGGTTGTAGTAATCTTGTAATAACTTATGGGGTGTATAGTAAAAAAGGGGGAGGGTCACTCATGTTATGCATATGGGTAGACATCATGCTTTAGGTATTTACTTCTGCAATCACAGCCTTTTCGTTTATGTTATTGCATTAGAAATCCTGTCTATAAGTTTATGCATCTGCATATAGAAATCCTGCCTATAAGTTGTTTCATTTCTGCATATAGAAATCCTTCCTATAAGTTTCTGCATTTCCGCATATAGGAGTCATGCCTATAAGTTTCTGCACTTCTGCATATGCATATGTCATTAGGCAAACAGTCTATAGGTTAAAGAAATAATCAATTGCATCCTAGACACCATGCTTATAGGACTCCGGTACTTACATAACCGTTTTAAAATAACGCTTAGAATTTATGCCTATAGGAGTAACCATTTAAATCTGATTCGTTTACAAGTCTAAAATCAGTAATAATATCGTTTAATATCTGCAGAATTGGTTTATTTCTAAAATCA
>NW_017688672.1:4702-5934 GCF_001879085.1 Nicotiana attenuata
ACAAAATACCATAGCAACGCTTATAATAAGTGGTTGCGCCCTTCCAATATTATCACCCCCTAAATTTGGCAAAGGCATATTTGCGGTAAAACTAGTCGATCAGCGCTGCCATCGATAGTTCCGCGCCTTTCCCTCTTGAGTTGTCCGCTCAAGGGTACCAAGTCTAATACCCCATAGAAACCATTTCTCTTTAAATTATGCATGCATCATGGTCAAACTTAGCCGAGTCAGTTATGTTGTCTGCATAATGACTCTTTAAGATAGCCTCGTCCAAAGTCCACTGGGTTTCCTTGAAATCCAAACAGACACTACCATGTTCTGTGCATTCATTTGGAGAACTAAATGCTTGTTATGCTAATTATTGATATTAAATAGTCGAGTCTGGTGGGGGAAAGGGCCTAACCTTTTGTTTTGCAGAAAATGAGGCACGAAGTCCCCAGATTCGGCATGGTCACCAATATCCACCCCAAATTGCTGAGTTGGTGGGGAGATCTTCATTCCAGCGATCAAGCTCTTGTCAGGAAGTATCTAGGAAACATGCCTTCCCTCCAAGAGGTTCAACCTAACAACTAAATCATAGAGGCTGCAACTTTGTTTTGGGATTGTGATTGATCAGTATTCCGCTTTGGGGACATAGAGATGACACCTTTGCTTGAGGAAATAGGAGGACTAGCTGGGATACCATGGGAAACTCCGAGATTGCTAATGCCGAAAAATCGTAACGGTAGGGGTTTTCTTAAAATGATGGGTCTAAAGGAGAATCCCGACTTGACATGTTTGAAGGAGGCATACATTCCCTTTGACTATTTGTACGAAAGGTACGGCCACAACAAATCTTACCGTACTTATCCCGATGAGTTCGCCCTCACTTCATTGGGGCACATCCATCGAAAGGTCTTTGTCTTCATGTTCTGTTTCTTGGGGATGATAGTGTTTCCAATGAAGAAGGCAAGAATCCATACCAGACTAGCCATGGTCACCAAAACCTTAATGGAAGGAATTAACGGACAGCCATTCAGTCTTGTGCCAATGATAGTTGCAGAAATATACCGAGCCCTAGAAAGGTGTCAACGGGGAGCCAAGCACTTCGAAGGTTGTAATTTGCTACTCCAACTATGGCTCATGGAACACCTCCAAAGGGGTGAGTATCGACAAGAAATCCATCGTAGAGACTGGGATGATCATATCGCCTTTCATCACCCGAAGCGAATGAATTACATGCCCAACATGTT
>NW_017688673.1:0-3388 GCF_001879085.1 Nicotiana attenuata
ACCCTAAATTTTACACATTTACCTACGTTTTACCCTTTTTTACATTACACATTCATTATCATCGTGTACAACATTATGGCCTATCGTTTAAGACATTAGTACACATATGAGAGTATTTTGGGAATCCTAAGCACATAGTAGGTTTTTTATACACTTTGCATAACAACCTTTATTCAACTTTGACATAAAATCTTAACTTTTCTTAACACACATTCTACATTTTTAAACACATCCTCAAATGGCAAGATGACATGTTAAGCATTTAAAATAAATATTAAACATATATCATTCAACACAACACATTGGGAATAGTCAATTCTAATATGATTAATTGGGGGACTTACACCATCTACGCGAACACTGGAGGATTCGATTCTAAGAAGAAGGGGTTTTAGCCATACATACCTCAATTGAGCTTAATTAAACTCTACAATATTCTGGAACACTTAGCAACTTCAATCTAT
Source organism: Nicotiana attenuata (assembly GCF_001879085.1). Lineage (NCBI taxonomy): Eukaryota > Viridiplantae > Streptophyta > Magnoliopsida > Solanales > Solanaceae > Nicotiana > Nicotiana attenuata. The sequence continues at coordinate 465 of NW_017688673.1, forward strand.
TTAGCAATATAACAAATTGAACTAAAATTAGGGAAATGATCACGGTTCTAGCTCATTGGAGCATTTTATCAACCGCCAAGTGTGCATTAAGGCTTTAAGGCCCTTTTATGAAAGACTTCACCATCTCACACCCCATTCTTCACTATCTTTAGCTTACTTTAAGAATACATGCAAACAAGATACTCACACCCAATAATTATCTTTCTAATTATCCCCTTTTTTACTAAATTTTTAAAATAAAAGCTAGGGTATAAATTCTTACCTTCATTATGAGTACCTTCTTGATAATCTTTAAGGATTGAGCAAGAATCGTTGGATATTAGTGTGAAGGTTATTCTCTCACTCTAAGAACTCTCTCTCTCACTCTAAAAATATCAGAAATAAACTCAAAAATGAACCCTTGCATCTGTTTTATCGAAGCATGGTCGGGTTATAAAATTAGAAAAATAGGAGTCCCGACACATATCTGCGACCGCATATTGCTTCTGTGGTCCGCATAATTGGCCCTCCGGAGGTGACATTTTCTGCCTCCGTCTACGACCAGCCTGCGATCCGCAGACCTGTTCTGCGGTTGCATATTGCACCGCAAAATTACCATCTGAAAAATATGAAGGTTGGATATGCGATCAGAGTGCGGCCCGCAAAATGGTTCTGCGGTAGCATAATGGGCCGCAAAAATGATATAAAAATTGTCAAGTAGATTGCCTCACTTTGCAGCCATTATGCGGCCCACAGAGTGATTATGCGGCCGCAGAAATGCACACTTCTGCAAAATATTTTCCTTTAACTCTTCAACGTACTATTCAACCAAAAAGGTCCGAGCCTTCTACTACTTTTAACCCACAAGACTATCTCGCCACCACGAAGTTTCGGATTTCTAGGTAAAATTTTACGTGCCTTAAAGTATTACTCCTAATTTAACTCAACAAAATCAATTCTACAAAATTTCATTGCTACTGTGCTATATTCCATATATTCGCGCGACTGTATTTGTAAATACAGTGAGATAATCTAAACAACAAAACAACAAAAAATTAAGAAATAGGATGTATACAGTTCTATGAAATTCAACTGCATACATTGTATTCAATTCACCGATATTTATTATTTACTATTATACATTGTATTCAATTCGGTTGTATTGAAACAACAAAAAATCATAGAAATAGTGATATGTGGATGTTTTCAAAAAATACATATGTATTTATACAAAAATACAATGCAATTGAGTGTATTTGTATAAAATATAATGTATTTGTATCATTGTATGTGACCCAATAGCAAAGAAGAGAAGAAAACTAACAGTGATATTCGCTTGTATTCACAAAATACATACCTTCAGAATACATAAAATGCAGGCAAAAAAATAATATATTTATACATAAATATAATGTATTTTAGTGCATTTGTACAAAATACAATATATTTGTATCATTGTATGTGACTCAATAGCAAAGAAGAGAAGAAAGTTAACAGTGATATTCAGTTGTATTAAAAAAATATAGACTTTCGATATACATAAAATACAGGCAAAAAAATAATATATTTATACAAAAATATGATGTATTTGAGTTATATAAAATACAATGTATTTGTATCATTGTATGTGACTCAAATAGCAAAAGAGATATGTCACTTCCTGTAGCTAATATTTCTTTGCTACCAAACTGTATTCGTCGTATTCGCGGTACAGTATTCATGAATACAGTTGCGGAATTCACCTAATAAGTAGGGAGTCCAGCTGTATAATAACGGAAAGAAGATCAATTAGCGTGTATCGCTCCTAATTTAACTTAACAAAATCAATTCAAGAAAATTTAAGTTAATGTTTCTGTGTCATATTCTATGTATTCGCGCGAATACAGTGAGATAATCAAAACAACAAAAAATCAAGAAATAGGATGTATACAGTTCTATTTAATTCAACTGTGTACATTGTATTCACTTCACCGATATTCATTATTCACTATTACACAATGTATTCAATTCACCAAATTAAACTCGGCTGTATTCAAACAACATAAATTCACAAAAACTGTGATATTTGGATGTATTAAAAAAATACAGACCTTCGGAATATATAAAATACGGGCAAAAAAATAATGTATTTATACAAAAATACAATATGTTTGAGTGTATTTGTACAAAATATAATATATTTGTATCATTATATTTGACTCAATAGCAATAAAGAGAAGAAAGTTAACAGTGATATTCGACTATATTCAAAAGATACAGACCTTCGGAATACATAAAATACGGGCAAAAAAATAATGTATTTATACAAAAGAATATAATGTATTTAAGTGCATTTGTGCAAAATGCAATATATTTGTATCATTGTATGTGACTCAAATAGCAAAGAAGAGAAAAATGTTCGGTCGAGATGGTATTTTCCGGCCAAGCAAAATACTGCACACATTGTATTAAAACTAAAATGGAGACAAACAAAAACCCGCCCTCAAATCTTCTTCGACAATTCTGCTTCAGATTTCCAAAAGCTTAATCCGTAGCCATGGCCAGATCTTTTCACCTACACCCTTTTCGCTTCAAAAAGTCCACCATCGCCACAAAAAATGGCTGCTACGGCGGTTGCCTTGATGGAAAAGGGAGAGTAATTTGAGGGAGAAGAGAGAGGATTGAGAATCTTGAAGAGAGAGAGAGAGAGAGAGAGAGAACATAACTGGCATATTCTATGCCTTAATGGTAGTGTATAAAATAAATACCTATTTTGCTATAAAATAGAAAAGGTAGCTATAAGTATGGGTGTACAAAGGAAGTCGACAAAACGTACCAAACGGATAATCCGAATCAAACTGAGAAAAAAATCTGACTATGATTTGGTATTGGGAAAAAAACCCGACCATAATTGGTTTGGTTTGGTTTTAACTAAAAAAAGTCAAACCGAACCAAACCAACCCGAC
>NW_017688673.1:5206-5934 GCF_001879085.1 Nicotiana attenuata
GATTCAATCCCAATTTTAGTTGGTATATTAATTAATGAGAACATGCAACATAAAAGAATTCGTAAAGAACTTTCTCGTTCTTTAATGTTTACCCATGTGAATTCTCTTTTATTTTTTGCACATCATACTTAAATTAATATGGGTAAACCAATTATGCCAACTGAATAAATTATCAATATTGATAAACTTCAGATTTACGCCATGACGTGTGCAATTATCAATAAACTCCAAGTTTATTATGATATGGGTTTTTATATCAATAAATATCCACTTTATTGTGGTATTCTTTTATTTGTGTAGTACAAACTGGAGAATAAAGCGGGTAGCTTTTCACATACATATTACCCAGCTACAAGTTGTAGTAATAGAAAATATTAAATCTTTCCTTTATTTATAGTCTCAATATGATCAACCGCTTTCGCGTATACTTTGGAAACTGAATAAGTTTCTTTGAGACTTACTACAACACAATACCTTATTGGTAATCAATTGTGTTTCTCCAAAATAGTAATAATTGCCTCTTCCAGAGCTCTCAATTAATTTGGTACTACCACATATTCATCAACATCCATACGGTGAATATCTCTTTTAAAGAGAAAGTTATACCATCATGGTTATGGTCAAAATTATATGCAAGATCTGTTTCTTGCATTACTGTTATCTTTAATAATCACATTACCAAAATATTTTGGCGTACAATAGGTACGTTACCAATGACCATTCATGCC
>NW_017688674.1:0-2905 GCF_001879085.1 Nicotiana attenuata
CGATAAACGACCGCTTCTGCGGTCTTGCTTCTGCGGTCCAAGAGCCGCAGAAGCGGTTATGACAGAAGCAGCAGATAAGGCTTTTTCCTAAGTTTTCAACTTCACTCGAACCTCGACCATTTGACGCTCGGGGCTCCCGAGCCCCGCCCGAACATACCGACAAGTCTGAAATCACGAGGCGGACCTACTTCAACCCTCGAAACACTCAAAACAACGCTAAATCGAGGAATCAACCCCCAACACCAAATGAATCAATTCATTGAACTTCAAGTTCTTAATTCTCCTTCAACGGGTCAAAACGCCCATAAACTACTCGGATGGACACCAAATTTTACGGGTAGGTCTTAACTGATATTTCGGACTTGTACCAAGTTTCGGAATCGAAATCCGAACCCGATACCTATGAAAACAATGATTTCTTAGTTTATTTAAATCTTTGAAACTTTAACTTAACAATTTCACGAAAAAATTCATTACTCGGGCTAGGGACCTCGGAATTCGATTCCGGGCATATGCCCAGGTCCCATATTTTCCCGCGGACCCTCAGAAATTGCCAAATCACGATTCCGGCTCCGTTTCCCCAAAACGTTGACCGATGTCAAACTTGGCCCTTTTTAAAGAAACTTAAAGAAGCAACTAGGCTTATTCTTGCTCTAAACTCTTCTAACTTCCGAACCCCCCGTCCCCGCAAGTCATAAATTAGCTAAAGCAAGTGCGGAAAGTATTATTTAAGGGAACGGGGTTTGGAAATGCAAAACAACCAGTCGGGTCGTTACATTCTCCACCTCTTAAACAAACGTTCGTCCTCGAACGGACATAGAAAAGTACCTGGACTGCTGAATAAGTGGGGATATCGGCTCCGCATGTCCTCCTCGGACTCCCAGGTCGCCTCTCTCGACCGGTTGGCCCCTCCATTGGACTCTTACTGCAGAAATCCTCTTGGACCTCAACTGGCGGTCCTGTCTATCAACAATGGCAACTGGCTCCTCCTCATAGCTCAAGCTCTCATCTAACTGTATGGTACTGTAATCCAACACATGTGAATAATCGGCATGATACTTCCGGAGCATCGATACATGGAAGACTGGATGAACTCCTGATAAACTGGGAGGTAAAGCAAGCTCATAGGCAACCTCTCCAACTCGCCTCAATACCTCGAAGGGGCCAATAAACCTTGGGCTCAACTTGCCCTTCTTTCCGAACCTCATAATGCCCTTCATTGGCGAAACCTTCAAGAGGACCTTCTCGCCAACCATAAATGATACATCGCGCGCCTGCTGATCCGCGTGACTCTTCTGCCTGGACTGAGCTGTGCGGAGCCTGTCCTGAATCAACTTTACCTTATCCAAGGCATCCTGAACCAAATCTGTACCAAGCAACTTAGCCACACCAGGCTCAAACCACCCGATAGGAGAACGACAACGCCGACCATATAATGCCTCATACGAGGCCATCTCTATGCTGGACTGATAGCTGTTATTATATGCAAACTCCGCCAAGGGTAAGAACTGATCCAACTGCCCTCAAAAGTCAATCACACATGCTCTAAGCATATCCTCTAAAATCTGAACTGTCTGCTCCGACTGCCCGTCGGTCTGAGGATGGAATGCCGTGCTAAGCTCCACGCAGGTCCCCAACTCACTCTGAACAGCCCTCCAGAAATGGGAAGTGAACTGAGGGCCTCTGTCTGATATGATGGAGACCGGCACACCGTGCAACCTCACTATCTCCCGAATATAAATTTGGGCATATCTGTCCGCCGTATAAGTAGTCGCCACTGGAACGAAGTGGGCGGACTTGGTCAATCTATCCACAATAACCCACACTGAATCAACCTTCCGCTGAGTCCGCGGCAACCCAACCACGAAATCCATGGTGATGCGCTCCCACTTCCATTCCGGAATGGGCATCCGCTGGAGTAGGCCACCTAGCCTCTGGTGCTCGTGTTTAACCTGCTGGCAATTCAAACATTTAGCTGCATACTCCGCAATGTCCTTCTTCATCCTTCGCCACCAGTAATGCTGCCTCAAGTCACGATACATCTTCGTGGCACCTGGATGAATGGAGTACCTCGAACTGTGGGCCTCCTCTAGAATCCTCTCTCTCAAGCCATCAACATTAGGAACACATACACGGCCCTGAAGCCGTAACACACCATCCTCGCCAATAGAAATCTCCTTGGCACCTCCCTGAAGTACCGTCTCTCTAAGGGCCGCCAAATGTGGATCATCGAACTGGCGGGCCTCAATCTGCCCCAATAACGAGGACTGAGCAATCACACATGCTAGAACTCGGCTGGGCTCTGAAATGTCCAATCTCACGAGTCTGTTAGCTAAAGACTGAATGTCCAAAGCTAATGGTCTCATCTCAGCAGGAATGAATGCCAAGCTACCCATACTCTCTGCCTTCCTACTCAAGGCATCCGCGACCACATTTGCCTTGCCTGGGTGATAAAGAATGGTAATGTCATAATCCTTTAGTAACTCAAGCCACCTGCGCTGCCTCAAATTAAGATCCCTCTGCTTGAACAAATGCTGCAAGCTGCGATGATCTGTATAAACCTCACATGACACTCCATATAATTAATGCCTCCATATCTTAAGAGCATGAACAATCGCCGCCAACTCTAGTTCGTGCACAGGGTAATTTTTCTCATGAACCTTTAGCTGACGTGAAGCATATGCAATAACTCGCCCCTCCTGCATCAATACACATCCCAAGCCAACGCGAGAAGCGTCGCAATACACTGTATACATCCCTGACCCGGAAGGCAATACAAGAACTGGTGCCGTAGTGAAGGCCGTCTTGAGCTTCTGGAAGCTCTCCTCACAATCATCGGACCAACAGAACGGGGCCCCCTTTTGGGTCAATCTGGTCAGAGGTGATGCAATAGATGAAAAGCCCT
>NW_017688674.1:5339-5934 GCF_001879085.1 Nicotiana attenuata
CCTCGTAGTCGGTCACAGACATCTGACCCTGCTCAAGGTGCTCAAGCTGATACCGCAGCTCTTCCCTCTCAGAGGGCAGAATATACCTGTCCAGGAACAACTGTACGAACTGACCCCAAGTGATGGGAGGAGAACCGGCGGGCCTACCAAGAACATAGGACTGCCACCATCTACGGGCCCTGCCCTCAAGCTAAAAAGTAGTGAAGTCGACTCCATGCGACTCCAATATCCTCATAGCGTGCAGTCTGTCCCTGCACCTGTCGATGAAATCCTGAGCGTCCTCATGACGCTCACCTCCGAAGAGTGGAGGGTGAAGTCTGGTCCATCTGTCTAGTAACTTCTGTAGATCGAACCCCACAGCTGGCTTAGGCTGGGGTACCTCAGCAGCAACTGGCTGAACCCCCTCTGCGGGTGGTGCACCCGGAGTCTGATATACCGCGGCTGCATGACCTGGAGCCTGAGCAGTAGGGGTCTGTGCTCCCCCTCCTGCCTACGAAGCAGCTGGGTTTGCTGGAAATAAACCAGCCTGAGTAATGGTGTCCATGAACCAGAGCATACGGCCCATGACCTCCTGGAATCCCGGCGCAGTCATGAA
>NW_017688675.1:0-642 GCF_001879085.1 Nicotiana attenuata
AGAAAATGCAGAATCGCTGTGCAAAAAATGCAGAAAACTGTAGAAAGCGCAGCAAAAAAATGCAGAAAATACTGAGCAAAAAATGCTGAAACGATGTGCAGAAATGCAGAAATTACCAGAACGCCACGCAAAAATGCAGAACACTATCCAAAAATCCTAAAATGATGTGCAGAAAATACAGAAACGCAGAAATTGCAGAAATATTGTGCAGAATTGCTGAAACGTTGTGCAGAAATGCAGAAATGCAAAAACACTGTGAAAAAATGCAGAACCGCTGCACAAAAATGCAGAAACTGTAGAATCACAGCACAGAAATGCATAAATACTGTGCAGAAAATGCTGAAATACTATGCAGAAATGCAGAAATTGCCGGGACGCCACGCGAAAATGCAAAACACTCTGCAGAAATCCTAAAGTAATGTGCAGAAATGCAGAAACAGTATGCAGAAACGCAGAAATTGCAGAAATATTGTGCAGAAATGCTTAAACGTTGTGCCGAAAATGCAGAAAATGCAGTAATGTTATGCAGAAATGCAAAACACTGTGAAAGAAAAGCAGAACCTCTGCGCAAAAATGCAGAAACTGTAGAAACACAGCACAGAAATACAGAAATACTGTGCAGAAAGCAGAAAATGCTGAAAC
>NW_017688675.1:3475-5934 GCF_001879085.1 Nicotiana attenuata
CGGTTTTACTTTAAGTACTTAAACTGAGTTCCTTCCTTACTTGTTTTATTCTACATGCAAAATATATCCTGTGTTAGTTTAGAAGAGCATGACTAGTTGAATTAATTGCCTATTTGCTTAAACTGCCTTAATTGCATTATGTGAAGCATGTTAGGCTAGAATTTACTGTTTACTCATTAAGGACTTAGTTTTTATTTTGATGTCCTAGAGCGGTTGTTGTGTGTTTTAAATTGGGACTACGGGACGGCATTCCGGGAGATCCACTGTGCATAATTATGGTCTAGATTGATGTGCGGGATACCAAGAGATCCCTGGCACGTGTATTGAGGATACCAAGAGATCCTCGGGATACCAAGAGATCCCTGGCATATGTATTGATGATACCAAGAGATCCTCGGGATACCAAGAGATCCCTAGAGCGTATATTGAGGATACCAAGAGATCCGATTATTTATCTTGCTGTGAGGGGGTATTTCCTTGTAGTTGCTTTTATCTCTATTTCCGTTATTGCACTATTATTATACTGAGTAGATCCTTATTATCGATTCTCATTTTTCCTGCTTATTGTCCTGTCATTCATTAAGTATACATATATTTATCTCAGTAGGGCCCTGACCTTCCTCGCCCACTACCCAGCCGAGGTTAGGCTTGGCACTTACTGAGTACCGCTGTGGTGTACTCATGCCCCTTCTGCGCATGTTTTTCATGTGCAGATCCAGGTACCTCCAACAAGGCGTATCACCCTCGAGGCGGAGAGAGCTAGCAGAGACTTCGTGGTACATCTGCCGCGTCCGCAGACCAAGGAGTCCCTATCTCATTCTAGCTTTAGCAGTTAGCTTTCCTTCTTACTGTCGTTTTAGACATTCTGGAGTTAGAGCAGTATACTATTTTCTGTTAGCTTGTGTTCCCTTGAGTTTTCGGGTTTTGGGATGATATTGTAGACTTCCGTGCTATGGAATTGTATATTCCAAGTGGAATCTATACACCGTATTTTCTTTTAACTGTTCAAAGTTGAATTATTATTTTCCACAAGTTATTTTGTTTTCCGCATTTTAGGCTTACCTAGTTGTAGAGACTAGGCGCCATCATGACATGTTCATGGTGGGTGAACTGTGGTCGTGACAATACACAATTGAAAATTGATCGTTCTTACGTTGACATATTCCCATATTCGTTGTTTAATATCATCAGCGACAACATGCCAACTAGTGAACAACAAGGTGATAAATCTGGGATTCCTGTCAATTGTTCCTATAAAGTTGCTTAATCATACACTCCTTTGTCGGTTGGTCCAACAACTTGTCCTTTATAAAATGTCACTTCCTGTCTTTCCTCAAAATTTCTTGCGTGAAACATCTTACATTTTGTTTGACCTCGAACTTTCTTCTTATCTAATGTCCCTATTGTAAAAACCAAGACATAAGGAAAGAATGCAATAAACACACAAAATTACTAAGTTTAAGACATACCACCTGTAGCAGAATCAACGTCCATAGCTTCGTCTCTAACACACTCATCCTCGCCAACTTCTTCTTGTGCAGCAAAATCATCCAATTATATATTATGCTCATCAACAAGAGGGGATGGAATAGATCTGACACCATCTACTGGTTTATTATCAGGTTATTTTTCTCCACCCACATGCATTCCTTTTTTTTCTAGAAAATGATCAAGACTCATTGCCGATAAGACCGGTATCCTCTTCACTTTTTTGCAAATTTCTCCTTCTCCTTGTCTTCTTCCAGTCATATGTGAAGTGTTAAGAGCTTCCTTCGAAGACAACTGGATTATGGATTTGTGCATAGGTAATTTACCATTTCCTTGCTGCTGAAAGGACTCCTCAGATTGAATTAACCTTTGTCTACTTTGTTCTTCTCTTTCATTAGATATTGTAGGCATAAGATGCTTCCTTTTATGAGTTACTGTTGCTTACTCTTTCACAACTCTATGCTCCTTATCAAGAGCTAGTTTTTCTTTCTTAATCTGAAATTGCTTGGCCAATTCAGCACTTGATCAAAACTGAAAATCAAAAACTGATCTTCTTCATAGCACTTTGAGCTTTGTTTGGATTCAAACCCTTTTCTTTGCTCCTGAATTCATTCTTCATAAAGAGGAAAAAAAGGTTAATTAGAAAATACAAAAATAAAGAATGTAGATAGCAAAAAATGCCGAAACAATGTGCAGAAAAGCAAAAAATACAGAAACATTCCGCAAAAATGCAAAAACATTGTGAAGAAATGCAGAATCGCTGTGCAAAAATGCAGAAACTGTAGAAGCGCAGCAAAAAATGCAGAAATACTGAGCAAAAAATGCTGAAACGATGTGCAGAAATGCAGAAATTACCAGAACGCCACGCAAAAATGCAGAACACTATCCAAAAATCCTAAAATGATGTGCAGAAAATACAGAAACGCAGAAATTGACAGAAATATGTGCAGAATTGACTGAAACGTTGTGCA
>NW_017688676.1:0-827 GCF_001879085.1 Nicotiana attenuata
CACGGGCACTGTAAGGCGAAAGTGAGATTTTTCAGTTGGGCAAATGAAAGAAGTCTGTGGTTAAAAGTTGTTTGAAACATGACAACACAAGCAAGGTTGGGGTTTGGCGAGAATCGGCGTGAAAGTATGGTGCAACAAATGTGGTGGTTGATAATTGATTGGTTGGACAGACTAGGCTTGAACCCAAAATGCATGGCATGATCAACGGAATCAGCCTTTCCGCTCAGATAAGTCCTATCCTTTTTCTCTTCATTACAACTCATTCGTTTTCAGAGTTTTTCTATCCTCAAAACCTTCGAGGTCATTGCATTTCATTCTCTTGAAGTCTATCTATAAGATGATTTAGTGTCAGTTCTATTCAAAAACAAAAGAAGGATGTCAAAGATAATTACCAGCCTCCCAGTTAGATGGCACAACAAGGTGGGGACATGTCAAAAGAGAGTAAAACATAGAGGACCGATGGAAATCAGAGTAATTATCAGATGGTTGTGAGGGAGAAGCAAGGTTCACAAGAAGGGAACAGAAACACCAAACAGTGGTACGAGGTAAAACATATGGGTCATCAAGATCAGAGGGTTGAAAGTCAATTGGGAAATCGTGACAAGTCAAAGCAAGTCCGAAGAAGCAAGTCAGAGCGAAAGTCGGAAGCGGGAGCATGGCCAACAAGAATGCCAGCAGCTAACACCATTTACATTAACAATTTTTTTTTACAATTGATTGGAACAGGGGCAAAAAATGTTCTTGTTTTGTCTATTTCTGTTGTAAATCAGGTCGCCCCTACCGTGGTAGGAAAACCTAAGGGGAAAACGTACTAAACTTTTTCGAAA
>NW_017688676.1:5083-5934 GCF_001879085.1 Nicotiana attenuata
AAAAAGAAGAAAAAAGGAAAAGAAAAGAAAAGAAAAGAAAAGGAAAAGAAAAGAAATGAAAAGAAAGAAAAGGAAAAGTGGAAGAAAGAAAGATCGCCACAATAAAGTAGTTCTATGCCTGAACTACGTTCGACTTGATCCCGAAAGGGTACGTAGGCAGCCTCACTGAGGTTCAGTCACAACAGAGGAAAAATCCAAGAATCCCCAAGAAAGAAACTGGGGCAGATGTTATGGTTGTCGCAAGGGATATGATTCCGAAAGTTGTAATGTTGAACCCACATTTGAATTATTTTGAACCTTTATACCTTTCTTTCTAAAATCCGTCCAAAAGCCACATTATGGTCCAAAGAAAGACCTTCTGATCAATTTCCAGAAATGTCAATACGGTTAGGTAAAACGACTCATGTTGGAGACAACACTCTGGTGACAGAAGGAAAAGGATAAAATGAGAGAGTCTTATCGGTGAAAACCCTCACGGGCACCATAGGGCGATCTGAGTTGAGAGAAATGAAAATGAGAGAGTCTTATTGGTGAAAACCCTCACGGGCACTGTAAGGCGAAAGTGAGATTTTTCAGTTGGGCAAATGAAAGAAGTCTGTGGTTAAAAGTTGTTTGAAACATGACAACACAAGCAAGGTTGGGGTTTGGCGAGAATCGGCGTGAAAGTATGGTGCAACAAATGTGGTGGTTGATAATTGATTGGTTGGACAGACTAGGCTTGAACCCAAAATGCATGGCATGATCAACGGAATCAGCCTTTCCGCTCAGATAAGTCCTATCCTTTTTCTCTTCATTACAACTCATTCGTTTTCAGAGTTTTTCTATCCTCAAAACCTTCGAGGTCATTGCAT
>NW_017688677.1:0-2714 GCF_001879085.1 Nicotiana attenuata
TCCCGATGCCTACATAGCAGGGTTAGCACGCAGAAAAGGAAGTGCTTTTCCAACTGAAAGAGGGAAGGGAACCAATTGCGCAACACATACCATTATGTTTGGCCTCCCATCTGTCCTTTGACAAAATTCGCCACTTACGCTCATTGTCAATCGAGCAAGTCGCTAGCTTCCAGCATCTATGAAATTGCTGCAGAAAAGGAAAGAAAGGCGCATCTACAGAGCTTGTTTTTGCCATAAGCAAAACTACAAAGGTACGAATATACTAGTTATGCGCAAAATTCCACTCCTCAGGGAATGGCATAAGCTCCACGGGAATAATATCGACAGTTCGTACTTGGATGGATCAGCCCATCCACTCCCGACCTTTGTCTTCTTCATCATCAACACTATCCATCAAAAACGAAGATAGGCTCCAGGAAGCCATTAGCATCAGTGCAAGTCCCGAGGTGGTACCCGACCTCGAGAACCTCCATAATAAAAATCAGGCTCTAAAAAGCCACTGGCATCATAACAAATCCCGGGGTAGTACCCAACCTCGAGGATCTCCATCAAAAAGAAGTCGGGCTCCAAGAAGTCATTGGTATCATCGTTAGTCCCGAGATGGTACCCGATCGCGGGGACCTCTCCAAAGGGCCATTGATATCATTGCAAGACTCGTATGGCCTGAGGTACCATCTAAAAAAGGGTAAACCCTCATTCAGAATCTATCTACAACGCCTTTAAGGCTATCTACATCAAGTTCAAAACAAGTTTCCAGATGGCCCGAGTCATAGGTATGATACCATTAATATGATATTGTCACAGGAAGTCCGAAGAAATGGATGTCAAAATCGTTTCTTATCGTTCCCCTCCAAGAAATGCGGGGACTATCTGTATACGGTAAAATCGGAAGGTCCAAGTCCTCATCATCGAGGTACCTCAGAGGATCATCTCGAAGGCTCGAGGCTACAAGGCTACGGTCGAGTTTCCTCCCTCGAGGTTCATTGACGCTCGACCTTGGGACAATGATGACCCCGACTATGGTAGAGATGGGGAGTTCCCAAGACGTGCAGCTAGAGCCGACGGAGTTCGTCAGGCTAGTCTGAGCCCGCATCATGATAGTGATGAAATGTGACTCCTTATTCTTATTTTGTGTATTTTGCTCACCTTGTTCAAGATAGTTCACAGTAAAATGCTAAAATTTCCCTGCCTGCTTAACTTGATTAGTAGTCTTCTTATTTAGTTTTCTTCCTGTTATCTGTAAGTCTGAATTATTACTTGTTAGTGCACGGAACCGGGTTGTGTGGGGCTCTATATGATCATTGTTGGTACTTGTTGGTGGGGCTGCTTGTATTGGCTGAGATGAGGTTTCTAGACCTGAGATTTTGCGCTATTGTTTAAGATGAGGAAGGTTTGGAAGAATAACACTATATTTTGTCGAGGATTTGGACAATGGCCCTAGTCAGGCGAGTGAGTTTCTTAGCTTATTAATCAGATGAGTGGTTAAGAGGTTATGCGTGTTTCTTTCATCATCGGTAGGGTATGAAGGTTTTGAGCGAGGTTCAATTAATATGAGGTTTTCTACCGACACCGGATTTGTTTTTGGGCAGTAATGGTAGACAGCAGTTCCTACTGTGAGTGTCGAAGTGATGGGGTATATCATGTGATTACATCTTGGGTTATGGTTATGATTTGATACAACTTGTTCAGACTTATATAGTGTGTAGATGTGGGATTCGGGTCTTGTAATGAATTCTGGATGATAGAGATTAGGTTCTAAGGTTTTAGGACCACGGTTGAAATAAGGATCCCTAATGGTATTGTGTTGGCGGGCTTATGTGGAACAGGGTGACATGGGATCACCCCTGGGTTGATGCTTAGTAAGGTTACGCCAGGATTTGATAGCTTTGGAATGACTCCTGGCGCGTTCGAGGACGAACGTATGTTTAAGTGGTGGAGGATGTAACTATCCGACAGGTCATTTTGAGTATCTGCTCTTTGCTTGGTATTTTGAGTGCTCGAGTATCTCTGCATGATGTATTATGACTTGCGTAAATCGTCGGTATTGGTTTTCAAGTTATGCGAAATCGATTTGCAAGAATGAACTTCAAGATTTAAGTTCTAAGTTGGAATAATTGACCAAGTTTGACTTATTAGGATTTAAACTCAGAATGGGGTTTCGTCAGTTCCTTTAGCTCCGTTGGATTATTTTGAACTTAGGAGCGCGTTCGGATTGTAATTTGGAGGTCCGTAGTCGAATTAGTCTTGAAATGGCGAAAGTTGGATTTTTGAGAAGTTTGACCAGGAGTGGAATTTTTGATATCGGGGTCGGATTCCGATTCCAGAAGTTGGTATAGGTCTGTAATGGAAAATGTGACTTTTGTGCAATATTTGAGGTCAGTCGGACATAGAAGTTGAAGTTTCAAAGTTCATTGATTTTGACTTTAGGTGTGATTCATCGTTTCGAGGTTGTTATGCGTGATTTCAAGATTCGGGTAGGTTTGTTTTGTCATATAGAACTTGTTTGCAAAATTTGGCGCCATTCAGAGTTGATTTGATATGTTTCGGACGCTCGGTTGCGATTCTAGATGTTCTTCAAGTTTAAGTTAATCTTCATGCATTTTTGTGTCCGATTCGTTGTTTTAGACGTTATTTTGACATTTTGATCGCGCGAGCCAGTTCGTGTGATATTTTTAGACTTGTGTGCATATTTGATTTAGAGTCCCGAGGGATCA
>NW_017688677.1:5180-5934 GCF_001879085.1 Nicotiana attenuata
CTACCGTTTTGGTACTCTCAAAGTGATGCATATGTTAAGAAGTCAAGTTTTTATTATTTCCTCTGCAGCGAAGAAGTGATAGGACTTGAGATAATTGATAGAGTTGACCGTTGTGCCGTTCATATAGGTTGGTTGTTGTATTTTTCCTACTTCAATCCGTTGTTACGCGTTGTCGCAATCAACGGTGTTAGAGGAATTTTTAAGTAAACATCATCTCTACAAATAAATAAGTAAAAGTTTAACATTACATGAGGATAAACAAATATGAATATAAGGCTTCTAAATATTTTACAGTAAAGATGAGCTTGTTTTTCCTCAAGCTCTTCAAGATTTCTGGATGTATCTCTTAATAAAGGGCAACCCTTTTGTTCAAAAATTATAATCCACTGAATGTATCAACCTGATCAACTTCATAATTGTTGTCCACCGGATTATTCTCTTTCCCACTTCCATGTAAATACCTTGTGTAAAATATCAGACTTCCTTCAACAATATATCATTTGCAATAGATCCTTCAAGTCGACATCTATTACGAACATAACATTATAATTTGTGCAAGAATCTACATGATAATAATAGGTAGTTAAACTCTTAGCATGATAAATTAATAAACCCCAAAAAATTAAATTGAAATTATGAAATACAAAAACATACCTCTCTATTGGGTACATCCACCTGTATTGCACAGGTCCAACAACTTAGTACAAACGTACCACTCAATTAGCTTATGGTTTATTGTTAATGTTTTTTTTAT
>NW_017688678.1:0-584 GCF_001879085.1 Nicotiana attenuata
AGCCACAACCCTAGCTAATGGGTTTAGCTACTCATGCTTGAAGATAAAATTAGAGAAATTGATGAAGATAAAGACATATTAAGTAATTACTAAAGTAAATACAAAGTTTCAATGATAAAAACTACGTAAAGGTGCCAAAAATGGCAAAGAAATATCGTCTCACGAGCTCAGCTACAGTACTGTAATATCTGATACCCCAAAAAATGGAAAAATGTTCTATTTATACTAAGCTGGAAAAACTGGACAAAAATGCCCCTACGGGGTCAGTGCGGACCGCACAAAATGGTGTGCGGCCGCACTAGGCTCTTGACACTGAAAAATCAACTCTCTGAACCAAGGCTCCGCGGACCGCACAGAGTGGACTGCGGCCGCGGAGGTATTTAGCACGGTCCGCACAAACACGACCGCGGACCGCACAGGCTTGATCCTTAGCACTTGACATCTCTCTGAAGTTTGCTTCCGCGGACCGCACAAAATGATAGTGCGGCCGCAGTGCCTCAGTGCGGACCGCACAAAAACCTTCTGCGGCCGCACTGCCTTGATGCCTGAAAATCTAACTCTCTGAATCTCCTACGTGCGGACCG
>NW_017688678.1:5170-5934 GCF_001879085.1 Nicotiana attenuata
CCCCCTCCCTCTTTTTCATTTCAATACTCAATACTCATTTCTCAATCTAAATTTCTCTCAATCTCTCAATCTCCAATTTTCAAGACTTCAAGTCTCAATCTCAAATTTCAAGTTAAATCATGCCTCGTTCGGAAAGAGCGCGCTTATTTGTTTCGCAATACTATGAAGTGCTTGAAGAAAATGAAGAAGGCCAAATATTAAAGTGCAAGAACTGTGGAAGAGTCTTAAATTTTCGTTCAGGGTGTACCACAGGCATTTTAAGGAGGCATATAAAGTATTGTGTTGAGGGTATTTATCCGCAAATTCGTCTTTAAGATTTTTCAACAATTTGTGTTATTTTAGAATTATTAGACGTATTTATGCTTCATGTTGTACTTTGTTATTAATTTATTATTCATGCCAATTTAGTTTTACTATTGATTTGTTATTTTACATTTTTATCAAACACTTTAATAATTAGATTTCTATATTATATATACTACATATATTTATATAGCCATGCATAAGAGCAATTTATATATATACATACACATATGGTTTACAAGAAATTGCCTTAAATAAAAAAATTAAAAAAAAAGCCCGAAAATAAAAAAAGCCCGTTAGGCCCGCTAAGCCCACGAGCCCGGCCCATTTAGCCCAGGACCATATGGGCTTAGGCCCGTCACGGGCTGGTCCTACCCGTTGAGCACACGAAGCCCGGGACCGCGAAGCCCGGGACCGCCAGAGCCCGGGACCGCTAAGCCCAGGCCCGTTTAGCCCGGCCC
>NW_017688679.1:0-633 GCF_001879085.1 Nicotiana attenuata
GATATTTATATGCACATGCATGACATTATAAATGTTTCAGGATTTATAAAGTTATTCAGATTTACAGATGGATTTCTCTATCCATGTTTCATCTATGTCTCTTATGTACTGATTTTCATGCCATACATACTCAGTACATTATTCATACTGACGCCCTATTTCCCTGGGCCTGCGTTTCATGCCCGCAGTTGTAGGTAGGAAAGTCAACGGTCCCCTTTCTTAGGATCCTTGATCAGCGAGAGTTGGCGTGCTCCACGTGATCCGGAGCTCCTTTTGATTGTGGTACGATATGCTTGTATATATATATATGGGAACCACGTGGCTCAGTCCCATCTTTATACAGTTGGATTTCTATTAGAGATCTGTAGACAGATGTGTACAGTTGTATAGTGTGTGGCCTTATCGGCTTTCAGTTTTGGGTATATAGTTGTCTATCGCGGCCTTGTCGACTCACCCACTATGCGGATTGTAGTGGGTGAGTCGACAAGGCCGCGATAGACAACTATATACCCAAAACTGAAAGCCGATAAGGCCACACACTATACAACTGTACACATCTGTCTACAGATCTCTAATAGAAATCCAACTGTATAAAGATGGGACTGAGCCACGTGGTTCCCATATATATATATA
>NW_017688679.1:3359-5933 GCF_001879085.1 Nicotiana attenuata
ACAGATCATAAGAGCCTCCAGTATATCTTCAAGCAAAAGGAATTAAATTTACGTCAAAGGCGATGGTTGGAGCTATATAAAGACTATGACGTTGATATTTTATACCATCCAGGGAAGGCGAATGTGGTAGCCGACGCCCTCAGTCGTAGATCGATGGGTAGCCTATCATGTTTACAGCCGAAAAAGAGGGGAATAGCCCATGAGGTTCATAAGCTAGCTAGTCTTGGAGTTCGGTTACTGGACTCAGGTGATATTGGAATTACTATTCAGGATACGGCAACATCCTCTTTAGTAGCGGAAGTAAAGGAATGCCAATATGAGGATCCTATGTTAGTTCATTATAGGGATACCGCCCCTCAGAAGGAGAAAACATCGTTTGAAATTACAGAAGATGGGGTCCTTAGATATCGAGGATGATTATGTGTCCCTAATATTGCAGGGCTACGTCAGTAGGTTATGGGAGAAACTCACTATTCTTGTTATTCTATCCATCTAGGAGCGACAAAGATGTATCATGATATCAGGGAAGTATATTGGTGGGATGGAATGAAAAAGGATATAACGGAGTTTGTTGCTCAGTGTCCTAACTGTCAGCAAGTTAAGATTGAGCATCAGAAACCCGGTGGATTATTGCAGGATATGGAGATTCCGACTTGGAAATGGGAAGTAATCAATATGGATTTCATCGTAGGATTACCTCGTACCCAGCGTAAGTTCAATTCAATATGGGTGATTGTTGATAGGCTTACAAAGTCAGCCCATTTTCTGCCCGTTAGAACTATATATTCCTCAGAGGACTATGCAAGGATTTATATTAAGGAGATAGTACGACTGCATGGTGTCCCTGTATCTATTATCTCGGATAAAGGAGCTTAATTTATAGCTAACTTCTGGAGGTCCTTCCAAAAAGGATTGGGGACTCAAGTAAGTCTTAGTACAACATTTCATTCCCAGATAGACGGACAAGCTGAGCGTACTATTCAGACACTGGAGGATATGTTACGAACTTATGTGGTAGACTTCAAAGGTAGCTGGGATGATCATCTGCCCCTTATTGAGTTCGCATATAATAATAGCTACCATTCCAGTATTCAGATGGCTCCATACGAAGCACTTTACGGACGGAAGTGTAGGTCGCCTATAGGATGGTTCGATGTTGGGGAAGCTACATTAGTAGGACCAGAATTGGTACAGTAGGCAATCGAGAAAATTAAGCTTATACAAGAAAGGTTATTAGCAGCTCAAAGCCTTCAGAAGTCTTATGCAGATAATCGGCGGCGAGACTTGGAATTTCAGGTTGAAGATTGGGTATTCCTAAAGGTATCACCGATGAAAGGCGCTATGAGGTTCAGAAAAAGGGGAAAACTTAGCCCTCGGTACATTGGACCATATAGGATCATACGCAAGGTAGGCCAGGTAGCATATGAGTTGGTGTGATGACCCAAAAGGTCATCACTTGTTTTTAACATGAATTCTACGTTTCGAGGCCTTAAAGACCTTTTTTATATTCACCTCGATTTGCGTGCGCAGTCCGGGCGCGTAGCCACAAAGCCTAAATATGAAAATCTATGAAAAAAAATGATGATAAATTTTGACTATAAAATGAGTTAATTTGACTTCGGTCAATATTTTGGGTAAATGGACCCGTACCCGTGATGTGACGGTCCCGGAGGGTCCGTAGGAAAATATGGGACTTGGACGTATGCCCAAAATCGAATTCCGAGGTCCCAAGCCCGAGAAATGAATTTTTAAAGAAAATTATTTTCTGAAATTGTTTAAAGGAATTTGAAATGAATTTTGATTTCAACATGTTGATATCGGGCCCGTATTTTGGATCTGGCGCCCGGTACAGGTCTTATATGTGATTTAAGATGATTCTGTGAAGTTTGGTAAGAAACGGAATCCATTTGACGTGATTCGAGCCTTAATTGCAAAATTTGATGTTTTAACAAGTTTGAAATATTTCATTGATTTTGAGGTTGAATTCGTTGTTAATGATGTTATTTTGGCAATTTGGTCGCACGGATAAGTTCGTATGATGTTATTGAGTTAGAACGTATATTTGGTTAGGAGCCCCGAGGGCTCGGATGTGTTTCGGAAGGTTTTGGACTTAGGAAAAGTTGCAGAATTGCTGCTGCAGGTGCACAGATCTTTTGTGCATCGCGATCGCATAGTAACGCTCGCGATCGCGAAAGGGAAATTGGGACAGGGGTGGATTTGTTCTTCGCGAACGCGAAGCCACAGTCGCGAACGCGGAGCACTGGGGGATTGCTCATCGCGAACGCGACCTGTGTGACTCGAACGCGTAGTGTAAACTGGAGGTGGGCTGGGACTCTTCTTTTCTTCTACGCGAACGCGTAATGCTGTCCGCGAACGCGAAGGTCAGGGAGGCTTACCCTTCGCAAACGCGTAGAGTACGCGAACGTGTAATGCTGTCCGCGAACGCGAAGGTCAGGGAGGCTTACCCTTCGCGAACGCGTAGAGGAAATCGCGATCGCGTAAGTCCACTTACTGGCAGCTCTTCGCGATCGCGACAGTGTTCTTGCGAATGCGATGAACACTGTCGCCAGCACT
>NW_017688680.1:0-789 GCF_001879085.1 Nicotiana attenuata
CACACCCGCCTTATCACACTACGTCCCAACTACCCCTACGTACGACTCCACCGACTCATCCCTCAGTTACTATTACCCAAAATTGCCCTCCTGTCATATCCCGAGATGAGCTCCATGATAGAAATGAAAAGGTTACAGGAAGAGAAGGACGAGATGGGACGCCCAGAAAGCTGAAAAGCATAGAACTGTCCTTAAGGGACAAGCGAAGAGTGGGAGGCCAGGGTAGCATGACTTGCAAAGAACTGATTGTGCCACATGACACCCGCCTGCCCGCAGGATTCAAAGTACCAAACTTCAACTTGTATGATGGGCGTGGAGACCCGGTAGCCCACCTGAGGGTCTATTGCAACGAAATGAGGATTGTCGGAGAAAAAGATGACGTGATGATGGCATATTTCAGTAAAAGCCTAACTGGGGCAGCTTTGGACTGGCATGGTCGTCAAAATGTCGATGGGTGGCTTACATTGGGTGACATGGCTCGAGACTTTGTCCGATACTTTCAATGCAAATCAAGCGTTACCCAAGACCGCACTTTGCTATCCAAGATGGAAAAGAGGCCGGAGGAAAGCTTTAGTGAGTTTGGGCTCAGATAGAGGGAGCAAGTTGCTCGAGTCAGTCCCCCGATCAGCAAAGAAGAAATGGATAAGCTTTTTCTACAGGCCTGGGGACCTGCCTACTACAGTCATTTGATCCCGGCCTTAGGTAAGCCTTTCAATGATGTATGAAAAATGGGGGAGCTAGTGGAAGAAGGAATCAAGTCAGGCAAAATCGTGAGTCGTTCGGAAGCCA
>NW_017688680.1:5312-5933 GCF_001879085.1 Nicotiana attenuata
AAAAAATGATCTTAATTGGACTGGTCTTTGGGCCAAAATGGCTGAGCCCAAATGAAATAACCCTGAAAGACCCAAGCCCAACCCTGGTGACCAAGTCCGTCTCCCCTACCCCACCAAACGACGCCGTTTTGTCCCTAATCAATCCTGGCCGTCGAGGTTTCACGATCTAACGGCCAGGAAGCTAGGGTCACTTCATATATATATGTCCAAACGCACCCCCCCTACCCCTCGTCACCCCTCTCTCACCCCATCCCTCAGAGACCCTAAACTCATTGGCATAACACCGCCGCTGCCCCGCCTCCCTCCGCCGTCCTCCGCCCTAGCGCCGCCGGCCGAAAATCGCCGCCGCCGGCGGCGTTGCTCCAAATGACCCCAAATTAACACCCCATGATCCTCTCTTCTCCCTCACCTCGAATCTGCAAACAGCTCCCTTCAAAACCTGCCTAGCCCTTCGAAATCTTCACCGGAACATTTTCCGGCCATGACACTACCAGTCCCAAATGCAACCAAAATTACACCACTGGTTCTCCTCGCTCCCCTCTTTACAACCCTGCCCTTGGTTCCCTCGAATCAACGTCGAACCCCTCGAATACTCCAATCTAAGTTTTTCGGCCATGACGC
>NW_017688681.1:0-722 GCF_001879085.1 Nicotiana attenuata
CTCATAAGTATATGATAACTTTTGAGCAAACAATTTGGCGCCGTCTGTGGGGATTTCCTAGCAAAATCGCGCAGTTCTTCCCTGGACCAAAAGGAAAGAAACGCCGGAAAAGAAAAAAAAGAGAAGAACAATCCCGCTCGAACAAGCCAAAGCGGCATCTCGGACAAGGGAAACTCGAAGATCTCAAATCAAAATCCAAGCCCTCTCTCTCTCCGATCTGCGATAGTGCGAACAAGAAGAAGAAGCCCCCCCCCCCTAAGGGAGGATCCCTGTGAGGTATCTCCCGCATCCCCGATACGGGCTCCGGCCGGAAACCGGCACGGAGATATCTCGGGCCGGGAGCCACCTCAAGACAGAATACATGCCCCGATTGGGAAGACAACGCATAAACTGCTCAAGGTCTCAAATCAAAACAAAGCTTCAGCACTCAATACCCACAACGTGGGGACTCAGGCTATATGCCTTCGCCAACAAGTTCGACTACGGTCGAACCAAGACTCAGGCTATGCGCCTTCGCCAGTAAGTTCAATTACGGTTGAACCAAGACTCAGGCTATGCGCCTTCGCCAGTAAGTTCAACTACGGTTGAACCATGACTCAGGCTATACGCCTTCGCCAGTAAGTTCAACTACGGTTGAACCAAGACTCAGGCTATGCGCCTTCGCCAGTAAGTTCAACTACGGTTGAACCATGACTCAGGCTATACGCCTTCGCCAGTAAGTT
>NW_017688681.1:5406-5933 GCF_001879085.1 Nicotiana attenuata
AGAGAGAGAGAGAGAGAGAGAGAGAGAGAGAGAAGACACAGAGAGAGACCCATATTATGGGAAAGTGAAACATCATTTTAAGGCTCTGAACCTCTTCATGGAGAGGCAGACCAAACCAATATTATCAATAAAAGCTCTTAATGTTTCTCCTCCTAATTCTGAATACTTATTATCGTCTCTTTCATTTGGTTCACTGGATTATTACGGTTTGCTATGATTTTCCCGTGATTTATTTATATTGTTTTACACTCATAAAGTATATGATAACTTTTGAGCAAACAATTTGGCGCCGTCTGTGGGGATTTCCTAGCAAAATCGCGCAGTTCTTCCCTGGACCAAAAGGAAAGAAACGCCGGAAAAGAAAAAAAAGAGAAGAACAATCCCGCTCGAACAAGCCAAAGCGGCATCTCGGACAAGGGAAACTCGAAGATCTCAAATCAAAATCCAAGCCCTCTCTCTCTCCGATCTGCGATAGTGCGAACAAGAAGAAGAAGCCCCCCCCCCCGTAACGGAGGGATCCCTCGTGA
>NW_017688682.1:0-951 GCF_001879085.1 Nicotiana attenuata
AAAGAAGAAGAATAGTACTGCAGAGAAAGAGAGAGAAAATTCTTACTGATTTGAGATGAATTACAATGGAATAGAACCCTCTATTTATTGGGAGGGGGTGACTTAGCCACCAAGTAATAAACCATAAAATCTCTCTAAATATAGACATTCACCATAAATAAAATTCTATTTATAACACTCCCCCTTGAATGACTATTCAACAGATAATGTGCCTCGTTAAAACCTTAACTAAAATAAAACCCAATGGGAAAAAAAATTCTAGAAAAGCAAAAAAGAGTACACATATCTACAATACGCCTTTTGGTTGCCTCGTTAAAAACCTTGCAAGAAAAACCCAGTGGGACAAAACCTTGTAAGAAAAAAAGAGTACAATGCGTATTAAATCCCCCTGATGAGAGCATCAATCACATCTTTAAGCATTTGCATTCCAATCTTGTGCACCATCTTCAAAAGATCTTTGGTAGAGATCTGATGAACAAATCAGCCATATTAACTTGAATGAATATATTGCACCTTGAAATTATCATTCTTGATAGAGATGAATTGTCTTCATATGATCTTGTTGGAATCGTCAGTTCAATATCTTCACATAGAGGTGAAAAATCTTGCTATCATATTATCATGCCTATAGTTATAGCAAGATACATTTGTGCACAAATTGCACTGAGGATATAGTACTTCATGACCATGAATTCTATATGCTTTAAGCAATTTAAATCCTTCAGGGATTGTTAAGTTATATAAGCCATATAATAGACTTTAGATTTGCATCAAGTTTTCATGTTATGCCAGACATATAAGATATCAAAAACTGATTGCACATACCATTGACTTTATGTCTTTCATAAGAAACCGAATTCTACTTGAATTGTTTCTCCAGACTTAAGATCCTCATATATATTTAGCGATATTATCAATGTCGTCGACAAATATTTATATCGGTTCCAAGCT
>NW_017688682.1:2569-5933 GCF_001879085.1 Nicotiana attenuata
TCTTAAGGGCTACTTTGACACTTTTCAGATTGCACCAGACATCTTTCATACTTCTATTATCCTTGTTCCATCTGTCTCTAATTATACTTTCAAACTCTGGATGTTCAGAAAGACAATTGAAAAACTTAAAAGGCCTCCCTTTATGTTCCATTTCTGCTTCCAGCTCTATACACAATGGAGAGTGATCAGAAAATTGAGGATCCATCACATAAACTTGCATTGGTGGCATGTCCATCATCTAGTGTGCATTGACAATGGCTCTGTCAATTCTGCTATAAACATGGTTGTTTGTCCATGTATAAGATCTACCCACAGTTCTAAGTTTATTCAATATGCAATCCTCCATTAGAGACCTAAAATCTTTGATCTCATTTTCCTGTACTACTGAACCATTTACCCTATCTTCAATGTCCATTACTGCATTAAAATCTCCCATGATTAACCAGGAGTTAGTCATCTGAGAGTGTATTCTCCTTAATGCTTCCCACATGTCACACCTATATGCAATAGTATGCAATCCATAAATAGCTGTAAAAGCAAATTGTTTGCTAGAACGACAATTTTTAACTATGCCATGGATGTACTGAGTATGAGTCTGAATCATAGTGAACTGAATACTATTTGTAACCCATAGAATC
Source organism: Nicotiana attenuata (assembly GCF_001879085.1). NCBI lineage: Eukaryota > Viridiplantae > Streptophyta > Magnoliopsida > Solanales > Solanaceae > Nicotiana > Nicotiana attenuata. The sequence continues at coordinate 3,208 of NW_017688682.1, forward strand.
CATATTCCCCCTTTCTCATTAGCTGGTCTATTTAAACTCCAACTCCATTCTGGTGCACATTTATTAATGATCTCCTTTTCTTTGTTATTCTGCACTCTATGTTCTACTATTGTTATAAGACTAATTTTTTATTTTTTCAAGAAAATTTTCATCTCCTTCTGCTTATGTACCTTATTGAAGCCCCTCACATTCCATGTAGCTATCTTCATATAGATTTTGGATTTGGTAGTGCTTTCCCTTCAACTTCTCCCATACTTCTTCCAGAGTTATCATCATCTGCCATAGTTCTCCCAACTTGTATTGCCTTCAATTGTTTCCTCTCTTAATGGAGAGAAGCCATTATTAGTAACGAGAACTTGCTGTATTGGACTTGTCATTCCTCCTCTGCCTTTTGCTTTTGTCCACACTTGCTGATCTTCATTGTACTTCTGTGGATCATTCTGCTGCAGTTGAACTATTTGCTTGCCTGTGTCCTTCTCTGCTTGCTTTGTTGGCCCTACTGCCACCCATTGAGTTACTAGTTTCCTTGGCTGCTGCATATTACTATCTACATTAACACTCCTTCCTTATTGTTTAGGCATTACTGGTTTTTGCTGTTGCTGCTCACCTTGCAAATTCCTTCTGTCTGCTCCAGTTCTTCCTGTTCTCCATCATAATCATGTCCCACCATCAAGCACTTTTTACAATATTGTGGCACCCAGTCATACTCCACCAATTGATCAAACTCTTTTCCTGCAGGATCTTGTATTTTAATACATTTGGGTAACTCCTTGCTAATGTCCATTTCATTAAGCACTCGGGCATAAGAGATTCTAGATGCATTACTTGTGCATTCATCAGCATATAAAGGAGATCCCAATCCACTAGCAATTCTGCTTAAAGTCATCCTTCCCCAGCAATTCAAAGGAAGATTAGGAATGCTCACCCATAGTGGAATAGTCTTTAGAACTTCATTGTACAAATTGAAATCTTCTGACCATGACTTTAGAATCAATGGCTTTGCTCCCATGGTATATGGTCCTGAGTACAGTACTGCATTCTTGTCATCCATTCTATTGAATAGAATAACAAAGTAACCTTCATTGTGATAGAAAGCTGCAGGTTTAGCAGCAAAGTTCCAATGCGTAGCTATGAATCTCTCCATGGCTCCTATTGAAGGTGACTCTCCAATAACATACACGATTATAGCCTTTTGCCATTTTTCGCATTTTCCACTTCCATCTCCTCCTATTGTAATTGTACCTTTTTAACTCCATCATGAATGGTAGGTGGTATGAAAACTAGATCCATTCCTCTTGCAGCCATTTTATTACCAATGAATAGATTTGTCCTTTTTTTCTCATTTTTCCCAATCTCTGTTTTTGCTGCCTCTTGATCTATTGCCTTTGTTATAGTCTGATTCTGTGTTTGTTGCTCCTTCTAATGCTTTGTTCTGCTCGTAATGTCTCTGCTCTTTGAATTTGTTACATTTTCCTCTATGATACTCTTCTCCTTCTGATTACTCGTTGCTTCCATTGATGAAACAGTAACGAATGGAACAGTGTTTACTTCTAGATTTCCCATACTTGTCTTCCCAGCAGCTGACTGAGGTGTAGAATTCCTCATGTTAGGTCTCAAAATTTTCAGATCCTGTGTTAATTTCATCTGCATGTTGCTCGATCCTACAGAATTTGTCGAAATCACTGGTGTTCCTATGTTGCAACTTAGGGCTACTACTTGTGAATCAATTTCACAATTCCTCCCCAGATTTTCACTTCTACTTCCAGATGCTATGAATTCAGCTAGCTGAACCTTTGTTACCATCTTCTTTGGTCGTCCTCTCCCCATTTCCGATCAACGCAGGTATAGTATGCACACAATTGTGCGCCGAGAGAGAAAGTCTAGAGAGAGGAAGTCCTTAAAAAAAAACTTTCTCGTTTTTTTTTTGGAAAAACTAGCTTTTAATATAACTTTTTTTGGTTTAACAAGAGTCAAACGTTTTATTCTTAGAAAAAGAAATCCTGTATAACCAAAACGAGATACTATAACAAAAAAAATGAGATGTTAGATGCTACTTTTTTTTTCCTTTTAAATAGGTCTAGATTATCTAAGTTTTTTTAAAAGAAATTAATTATAGCAACATTCAATTTTTGTTTCTCTTGGAACAGGAATAACAGATTAATAGACTAAGACAATCATATAAGTACAAAGATTAGGTATTCTAGAAGTACCTTTGTTAATTTCTCATGAAAAGAAGAAAATAAATACAATAATATTGGAGAAACACAAGTATAGCTTCTTTTTATTGGTTATATCAAAATAGAATCTATTATGAAACAATAAAAGAAGAAGAATAGTACTGCAGAGAAAGAGAGAGAAAATTCTTACTGATTTGAGATGAATTACAATGGAATAGAACCCTCTATTTATTGGGAGGGGTGACTTAGCCACCAAGTAATAAACCATAAAATCTCTCTAAATATAGACATTCACCATAAATAAAATTCTATTTATAACACTCCCCCTTGAATGACTATTCAACAGATAATGTGCCTCGTTAAAACCTTAACTAAAATAAAACCCAATGGGAAAAAAAATTCTAGAAAAGCAAAAAAGAGTACACATATCTACAATACGCCTTTTGGTTGCCTCGTTAAAAACCTTGCAAGAAAAACCCAGTGGGACAAAACCTTGTAAGAAAAAAAGAGTACAATGCGTATTAAATCCCCCTGATGAGAGCATCAATA
>NW_017688683.1:0-732 GCF_001879085.1 Nicotiana attenuata
AACACTTTGTCACCTTGAAGCTCATCAAATTAGTCAGCAATCCTCGGCAACTGGTACTTGTTCTTGATAGTGACTTCGTTCAAGTGTTGATAGTCTATACACATCCTCATCAAACTATATTTCTTCTTCACGAACAACATGGGCACACCCTAAGGTGAGACATTAGATCTAATGAGTCCCTTATCAAGCAAATCTTGCAACTGCTCCTTCAATTCCTTTAAATTCTGCGGGGCCATACAGTATGGTTGAATAGAAATGGGCTGAGTGCCCGGAGACAAATCAATACAGAAGTCGATATCTCTGTTGGGTGGCATCCCATAAGGCATTCAGCCCAAATCATAGTGATAACAAATGAGTTTCAGTCAAATACGCGGTAAAATCATCAACCGAGACAGACCAAGTCACAATCCCTAACAGTATACGACCCCACGCTCATCAACAGGCGTGTGTCTCACCTCAACATACGCACTACGATGTGCAAATCCGAGGCTTCAAACCCTCAGAACATCATTTAAAAGCATTACTCACCTCGAACCGGCTAAATCCCTAGCTCGCGACGCCTTTGCCCTTCGAATTGGCCTCCACATGCGTCGAATCTATCCAAAATTAGAACGAATACATCACAATATGCTAAGGGAACAAAGACCAAGCGAAAACAACCGAAAAATACCAAAAATCCCGAAATTAGCAAAACTCGAGCCCCGGGCCCACTTCTCGAAACTCAGAAATTTT
>NW_017688683.1:4573-5933 GCF_001879085.1 Nicotiana attenuata
AATGAGAGGATGGATATATGTGCTGGTGTTTTGTTTAGCTGGTCGATGACCGAATACTCCTTGGCCTGTATTTTCCTCCAAAGGTCGTCCGGACCCGTCTCAATGATGGGTGGTTGGTTAGAGGCCTGCTTGCTTGACTACGCTAGGTGTTCAAGAGTATATACTCTCCCAGTTCTTGTCATACCATGTGCTGCAATAGTCTCTTCGAACCTGACCTTGCCTTTCCTCCTAGCCTCGGCTGTATAATCCCAGGGTATAGCTTTTGTATGGAATGACGGCGTGGTGAACATCGCCACCGGGATCGGTGCGGCCACCTTTACTTCGAATGGGACATGTTCTTTAGGTGGCAAAACTACAACCTCAATTGGTGCTGGTGTCTTTTGCTGATGGCGCTGCTTCAAACTCAGGAGGCATAGACACGTCTACCTCGGTGTCCTCAGATGGTTGGATCTGGACTATAATCGGATTGAGAGTAACTGCTGGTTTCTTTGGGTCATCGCCTTCTGCGATCAACCCGATGGATCCTTCGGGATCCCAACCATCCTCCACTTCAATCATGTGGATACCCCCGCCTTTATGGTCTGGTAGAGGTTTGTTGCGGACGTTCAGAGCGGCTTCCATTGCTACAATGACTTTGTTATCAATCAGAGACTGTATCTTGTCTTTTAAAGAGCGGCATTAATCGATGGTGTGTCCCTTCATGCCGGAGTGGTATGCACAAGACTTGTTTGGGTTAACCCACTGAGAAGGATTCTCAAGGGTTGTAGCAGGGACAGGGGTGACATAACCGGCGGCTTTGAGTCTCTCATATAGTTGGTCAATGGGTTCGGCGATGGCTGTGTATTGTTTTGGAGGCCTCCGACAAAAATTTGGTCGGGGCCTAGGGAAGTGTTGGTGTGCAGGGGGTGATTGGTAATGAGATGGTTGGTCATTGTAAGTTTGGTAGACGTGAACGGGCTGGGAGTATCTGGGTGAGGTAGCTGATATGTAGGGGGTGGAGATGACTGATAAGTTAGCGGTGGAGCTTGGTAGGAGGGTGCTTGGTAATTTGGGGCTGGCTGATATGTGAGTGGAGGTATTGGGTAGGTTTGGTATTTGAGGTGAGACTTGGTCCTTTGTGCAACCATCACGGCCCCTACATCCCTCTTCTTAGACACACCACCAGACTGCAAGGCCTTATTTGTAGCTTGCAAGGCCTCGAAGTTTGTAACCATACCGCTATTAATACCTTCTTCAATTCGTTCCCCCGATAATGTCAGAAAACTTATGATTCTCAATCACCATCAACCGTTCATAGTATTGCGGGTCTTGAGCCGGACAAGAACTGTCATTGTCTCTCTAGCGGTCTGCCTAGTAGCTC
>NW_017688684.1:0-1071 GCF_001879085.1 Nicotiana attenuata
AGTTCTGGTATGTATGGACTCGTGGCGAGATAGGAACCCGTTGATGTAAAATTTCTGAGTTTCGAGAAGTGGCCGGGGCTCGGGTTTTGCAAATTTCGTGATTTTTGATATTTTTTGATTCTCTTCGACTGGGTTATGTTCCCTTAGCCTATTGTGACGTATTCGTTGTGGTTTTGGTCAGTTTCGACGCACGATGAGGCCGATTTGAGAGACAAGGGCATAGCGAGCTAGGATTCTGGCCGGCTTGAGTTGAGTAATGATAGTAAATGATATCCTGAGGGTTTGAAACCCCGGATTTGCACAACGTAGTGCTATATTGAGGAGAAACACGCGCTTAATGACGAGCGCGGGGTTGTTTACTACTGAGGATTGTGACTTGGTCTGTACCGATTGATATTTTTACCGCGTAATTGACTGAAATGTGTTTGTGCCATATTTTGGGCTTCATGCCGACTACTTGAATCCTTCGTGGACTTTTATCACCGTTTCCTCACTATTATGATATATTACTTGAACTCAGTCCTGTTGATTAATACTGTTTTACAAACTCAGCCACTTCTAATTGAATTTTTGAGATTTAAATGATATTTCCAATGTTGTTTGGGCTGAGCACTACTGTTTTACTGATGCCCGAGGGGCTTGTGATGATTTCTGGACTGAGTGAGGCCGAGGGCCATATGTGAGGATATCACTACTAAAAATCCGGAAAAAAGCGACCAAAATTTGGCGACCAAAATTGGTCTGTCAGGAAAAGCGACCAACGTTGGTCGCTAAATTGGAGAAAATAATTAAATAATTATTTTAAATACATTAGCGACCAAGGTCGGTCGCTTTTTGGTCGCTAATTTGGTCAAAATGTTGACCGGACTGGTCAGACTTGCTTGGTCAAAGAAATGCTGAAATTAGCGACCAAAGTTGGTCGCTAAAGTGGGACCCACTTATAAAATTTTAATAATTATATTATTATTTAAAAAAAATTATAAAATATAAATAAATATAATTCAAAATTAGCGACCAAAGTTGGTCGCTCACGAAAGGGGAAGCAGATAGAGACCAACTTTGGTCGCTAAT
>NW_017688684.1:5312-5933 GCF_001879085.1 Nicotiana attenuata
TTTTGTGTATGAATTTGAAGATTTAGGATATGAGTTGATCCTTTAGGATATGCATTGGACTTTTAGTTTATGTATTGGAATTTTAGTTTATAAATTGAAATTTTAGGATATGAATTGAACTTTTGTGGATATGAGTTGAACCTTTAGGATATGAATCGAACCTTTAGGATATGAATTGGACTTTTAGTTTATGTATTGGAATTTTAGTTTATAAATTGAAATTTTAGGATATGAATTGAACTTTTGTGGGTATGATTTGAACCTTTAGGATATGAATTGAATTTTTGTATATGAATTGAACTTTTAGGATATGAATTGAACCTTTAGGATATGAATTGAATTTTTTGTGTATGAATTGAACTTTTAGGATATGAATTGAGCCTTTAGGATATGAATTGAACTTTTGTGGATATGAATTGGACTTTTGTGGATATGAATTGAAATTTAGGATTGCGGGAGGATTTTGTAGAAGGGGTTGATGACTTTATTATACAACACTCATTGACTTTTATACACTTTGAACTAGACAAATAGAATCGGTTTTCGAATGGGCTTGTAATAAGAGTTAACTTAGTTTGGTTCGCTTAATGTGGTAGTTCTATTGAACTATAAAACTTTGTT
>NW_017688685.1:0-609 GCF_001879085.1 Nicotiana attenuata
CTGCCCTATCTGTTGGGCTCTAGCCTCCAAAGTTTGCTCGGCTACCTGGTTTTGTTCCTGGAGTTGTTGCAAGTCCATTTCTAATTGTGCCAATGTCGTGTAGCAGTGCTCTCTTTCAACTTTGAATTCTTTTGCCTGTTTGATCATTTTGTTCTCTGTGGCGATGACCTTTTTCTTTAATCCCGTGACCTCATTATCGTATTCTTCTTTCAACTGCTTAACCATGCGGGCCCGTTCTTCCGCGTTTTTATCCAATTGTTTCCGAACCCCGGCTAATTCCCTTTCTGCCTTGTTGAGGTCAAAACTGTAGTCATTCACTTTTTGCCTTAGATTTTCTATAAGCTTTGCATCTTTGGCACTCCTGACGGGATTTTCGGCCACTAGCTTCATCTTTTGGATTTGGGCTCGTAAGGCTTCATTCTCTCTGGCCAATTTCTTTCTCTCACCCTCATCAGCCGCGGCTTGCACGCTGTTTTCAAACTGGAGGTCTTGGACTTGGCTTTCTAATTCTCCTATTTTAGCTCTGTATTCATTTTCTTTAGCTAACCAGCCCACTGTTCTTGCGATGATTCAGCAAATCCTGGAGTAAGGTCTTTAGCCGGCTCCAAT
>NW_017688685.1:3128-5933 GCF_001879085.1 Nicotiana attenuata
ATTCAGAGTCGCCACTTAGGAGATTAATGGTGTCCCAAGTCACCGGTTGAATCCCGAACCGAGGAAATTATGACTCTGTTAACAGTCCGCGAACCAGAAATCCGAGTAAGGAATTCTGTTATTCCGGGAGAAGGTGTTAGGCATTCCCGGGTTCCGTGGTTCTAGCACGGTCGCTCAACTGTCATATTTGGCTTATTTATCTGATTTTACAACATGTTTTAATCTATGTACCTTTTAACTTTGAACCGATTCTTTTATTATTTTTGAGAGAATTGCAACGTCGTGAAAACACGTCTCGAACCACGTCACATAAATGCACCCGTGGTTGTTGACATATTTCGACTTCGTTGAGACTTGGATTTGGGTCACATAAATGTGCACCCGTATTTAGGAAAGTAAAATTATTTAAATACGCGCCTAAAGAGGCTAACGCGTTGTTATCTATGGGGAAGGCCGTGGAATTCGCTAAACGGCCCATCCTGAAATCTAAGTATTTCAATACAATATTTATTGAGGGCCCCGCAATTTATGTGTTTTGTTTGGCGAGGCTCGTCTCATCTTATTATTTAAAGGTCATCCTAGAGCAAGCTATGATTTTCTATTTAATTTGTCTCTAAATAATCCTAATTAATCATTTTTATCAATTGCTATTATTTAAAGTGATCAAGGAATTTGGGCCTCAAGTTCAAGTCCACACTTGAACAAGAGGCAAACCTCTTAACTCAAGCATGCTACTTAACTAGGAGGCCCAAAACCTATGTTGTAAATGTAATCCCATGATCTTAACATAAATCCCAACCTTCAGCATTTTTGGGCTTCAAATTTAGCCCCATAAAAGGAATTTTCAACCAGCTTGGTAAGAAACTGTTTGGTAATAGGCCTGCGATCAGGCCTAAATGAGAGGGAAAAACTTTTTGACACTGGGCCTTAAACAGATTCAGGCCCAGGTCTGATTCAAACTGAAGCAGTCACGTTTGGGCTTCGAAAAGGTGGCCCAGGCCTGTAGCATGAGGCTGCCAGGTCCAAACACAACCAAATATATAAACATCCCATCTATCAATTAAGTTCACAGCTATTCTTTAATAGAGGATTGACTTAACCTTCAAATATTGATTCTTATCAGGCAACCTCAAACCTAATTATCAAAGAGACATTCAACTCCTAAATTTCGCCCAATGTAAACCAAATTAATACATTCCCTGGACTGTTTTGTATGATATAAACCTGTAAATGAACTGTTAAGCTATTTCCGTTTTTGAATACACAACAGATTTGATTTAACACTAATATGAACAAATATCCATTCTGAATCCAGTTTTGAATTCATAACTCCTTTTGAATTTAACTGTGCGTGGACATAACAATTACACCTGACTTAAACGTACTTAATGCTTTTCATAACACCTTAACACTTTATTATCTAACACATGCATGTTTATGGTTTTAGCACCAATTCAGGCTGGTAACAGATTCTCAACACAAAAATGAACTCATATAAGGGGTCAAGCTATATTATGGCTAGCACTAGATAAAAGCTTCAGCTAAAGACCAAAATGAAAACACACTGAGAATCTAACTATTGCTACTACACTGAGAATCCAATTATACAGTCCAGTATACATACCAAATCAAAAATTAAACTATGTCTAAAATTTGTTAACTATTAGCATGCAACAGTCTAACAAGCACAGTCCAAGGAGCAAACAGGCGAGTATTTCCATTTCATTTCCAACTTGAAAGGCTACACCTAATCAGATCCAAGGTGTGTACTTGGAAATTGAATTTCAACAAGAAGAGATGAGGATCAGCAGCAGATCAAGCAGTTAGCAGAGCAAGTAGCAAGTCACAGCAGCAATTTTAGCCCAGTAACAGAAGTACAGCACCAAAATGAACCCAAAATAACTCGATTGAAACCAAAAACCCACTCGAAATCAATCCTAGTAGATCTCCGAAGCTTCAGCCACCAGAAACAAACCAAAAGGCATTGAAATAACCCCTAAACGACTTGAAATTGAATCTAGGACCACACTAGACTTGCAATCAATCTAAAATCTCAATGTAACAGTAGATTTTTGGATTTTCTGTTGTTTTTGTTTTTTCTTTTTTTTTGGTTTTTGGAGGAAAATAAGATCTAAGAGAAGTTTTTGAATTTAAAATTCATATTTTAGCTGATGAATGCTTGTGAGAGTGGGGGGAATTTTCAGAGCTTCTAAACTTGTTATTCAAGGCAATATACACTGCCTTTTATAGGCAGAGTTTGAGGAGTATTTCAGATTTTCAGTTGCCTTTTAGTCCCTCTTTATTTACTCATTTAGTCCCTTATTTTCTGACTTGTGTCACAAGTTAATACACTTAATTCCTGAATTTTACCTTAGAACCCCCATCTGGAAGCTTCTAGGAAGTTCTATTTCAGTTATTGCTAGATTCCCTAAACCAGTTTACCCCATTTACCCCTGCCTTAGTCCTGAAATTATCAACTTATCCCAACCCTGTTAACTAACTGAACAATTATCCTGCAAATTAAACGGCTAGAACCAAACTTAAACAACTCTTAAATCCAAACTAATTACTGAATCTCAAATTACCAATTATCATTAACAATCAAACCAACTAATCAATTAACGACAATAAAATCAGTACGAGACTAGAAACATACCATTGGCAACACAAGAAAAATCCAAACAAATAGAAACTAATCAAATCAGAATTCTAGACATAGAATACTAACTACGGATTAACAAAAGAAAATATGCTTAAGAGAAATCACACATAACAAAAGATTCATGCTACTGAACGCCTCAACAG
>NW_017688686.1:0-4971 GCF_001879085.1 Nicotiana attenuata
ATAATGTCATCTGGCTATGGGTCAATGTACATTTATAAATGAATGCAATGCATGAGAAGTACGTCAATAAAATCTCTCGGAATGTCATAAGACCATTATACCTCCGATTAATATCATGAAATAAACTTTATCAACTTACGTATTTTCTGAGACTTGGGGTGGAAATCAGCCGACTCAGTTATCGCAATTGCGTGCACCAGCCTCGCAATTGTGAAGGTGACATTGGGGGCTCTGATGTCGCAATTGCAACTGACCCCTTCGCAATTGCGAAGTCAGCAAGCTTTTAACTTGGTTCGCATTTGCGAACGTTTGTACGCTTTTGCGATATGTCCAGCTTCGCAATTGCGAAGCCTTTATCACAATTGCAATGTTTATTGAGGCTGTCAGGGTTCGCAAATGCGATCCCTGGTCTGCAATATTGAGGGTTCGCAAATACGACACTTGCAGCTGGACTAAGGGTTGGGAGACGGGATTTTTCAACATATTCTCTCATTTTAGAACCCTAGACTTGGTAGGAGGCGATTAGGAGAGGGGGATTTTTCCATCTGCAAACTTTGAGTAAGTAATTCTAATCTATTTCTAACTATATTTCATCAATATATCTTAAATTTTAACATCAAATTCATGTGAATCAAAGTAAAGATTTGTGAAACTTTGTCAAGTTATTGAAAAAACTAGTAATTGAGTTTTGAGAGTCGATTTGGACTCGGATTTTGAAACTAATCACATATATGAACTTGTGGGGTCATGGGTAGTCGTAATATACCATTGGACTCAGGTTATGATCGGGCAGGCCTCAAGTTGGCTTTTGTTGATTTCTCTTCCATTGCTTGATGATATTAAGTCAATTTTGGTTAGATTTAAGCCGTGTGGAGGCAAATTTTAGGGAAAATATATTTTCGAGGGTTGAATTGGCCTAGTTAAGGTAAGTATCTTGCCTAACTTTGTGTGGAAGAACTACCCCTTAGGATTTGGGATTGATTGTGTCATTTGTGTAATGTGAAAGTCGTGTATGCAAGGTGACAAGTGGGTACAAGGGTTGTATGTGGTAATTGACCAGTTTAGGCTACTTGGACTCTTTTCCATGCTTTAATTAAAATGTCGTATCAACTTCCAAATTTTCATAGTCAATCTATTCTTAATTGTGTTAATCTATCCTTACATGCCTTCAATTAATTTTTTAACACTTGTTCTACATCCTACTTGATAATTTGCTCTTATGTTTTAGTTGAACTTGTTGCCTATTTTATTGTTCATGTTGCCTCTTTTATTGTTACATGTTGTCTCTTTCTTTGTTGATTATCATTATTTGAAGTCATTGGTACATGTTATCTCTCTTATTGCTATTATTCTTATTTGAACTGAGGTTATCCCTTCCATTGTGAGTTATTTGTATTTAGTTTTGTGGTTACACATTATCTTTCTCATTGTTGAGTTATTGGTGTTGAAGTTGTGAATGCCGTATCACATTGAGGTAAAATTGTTAATTGTAGAGATATCTTTCTTTTTGAGAATTTTACATTCATTGTAATTGTTGATATTCTTGTACACGTTGTGACGGAGTCATGGGCTATTGTTGTGGAAATATTGATATTGTTAATTGTTGGCAAGTGACATATGGGCACTTGTGGTGTGATTTGGTATTGTGATGTGGACGCACATGCGGCCGTATAAGGCTAGGGGTTAATGTGCATGCAACGGCATAAGGTGGGAATTTTGTGTGTGTTGCTTATAAGGGAATTACGTGAAGCCATGCAATGTCGTAAGGTGAGCTAAAGTGCATGTAGCTATTTCAGGAAATCTGGTAAGGTCCTTCCCACGTCCCAACTTCTCGGCATTAACCTCCGGAGTACTTTGAGTAACATTTCCCAAAACCAGATCCCCTACTTTGAAATACCGAAGATTTGCTCTGCAACAGCAATATCTTTCCATTCTTTGCTTTTGTGCCACCATCCTCAAATACGCTAGATTTCGTTGCTCTTCAAGCAAATCCAGTTTAACCAGCAATGCTCCATCACTTGCCTTCTTGTTTGTTCGGGAATACCTTAGGGTCAATTTTCCAATCTCCACCGGGATCAAAGCTTCTGCACTGTACACAAGTAAAAAGGTGTTTCACCCATGCTCGATTTTGTCGTCGTTCGATATGCCCACAACACACCCGGTAACACATCCGGCCAAATGTCTTTAGCATCTTCTAACTTCTTTTCAAGGTTTTAAATTATTATCTTTTTCGTTGCCGCTTGTTCGTTAGAACTTGGGTGGTATATTGAAGATGAAATCCATTTAATCTTCAACCCTTCTGAAAACTATGTGACTTTGGAACCTATAAATTGCGGCCTATTGTCACAAGCGATTTTTTTTGGAATTCCAACTCGACAGATGATGTTGTCCCTTATGAAATCCATTATTTCCCATTCTCCAATCACTTTATAAGCACCTGCTTCAACCCATTTAGTAAAATAGTCAGTCAAAACCAAGAGAAATCTTACTTCCCTAGGTCCTTGTGGCAAGGGACCAACTATGTCCATTCTCCATTTCATAAATGGCCATGGTAACATCACCGAGTGCAAAAGATTCACCGGTTGATGCACTAATTGTGCATGATGCTAGCATTTATCACATTTTTGTACAAATGTTGTCGTGTCTTTCTCTATCGGGGGTCAATAGTAGCTAGCCCGTATCAATTTGAGGACCAATGAGTTTACATCGGAGTGGTTTCCACACACTCCTTCGTGAACTTCCCTCATCATGTAGTCAGCCGGCAATGTCCCTAAACACCGATCCAATAATCCTTGAATAGACCTTCTATACAATTGACCGCCAACAAGATAGTAACGAGTTGCTTTTGTTTGTGGTGCCCGGGATGATTTTGGATCTTCAGGCAACTTGCCATGCCTTAAATACTCAATAAACTCATTTCTCCAATCAAATTAGGTAGGTTGAATTAACTTCACAATAGTCATCCACATCCAATATCGAATGCAGCAATTGAACTATCGCACTAGAATCACATCCTTTCATTTACGTAGACGACCCCAAATTGGCCAATGCATCTACCCCCCATATTTTATTCTCTCGAAAAGTGTATAATTGACCATTTCCTGAACCGGGAAATTAATACTTGAACCTTAACCAAGTATTGTTGCATACGTTCCTCTTTGGTATTAAAAATTTCGTACACCTGATTTACTACTAGTTGGGAGTCGCACTTTATTTCGATAACCACGGAGCCTAGCCTCCGAGCTAGTTCAAGTCCGTCAACCAAATCCTACTCGGCTTCATTGTTAGTAATGACATAATTCTAATGGCTTGTCGCAGTGTTTCTCCGGAGGGAGTGATTAATACTATCCCGAGATCGAACCTTTTTTACATTGGAAGATCCATTCGTAAACAGGGTTCAAATACCCGATATCGTCCCCTATACCAACACTGTTTCTATAGAAGCCAAAGGCAATAGTCCCGGACTAAAGTCAACCACGAAGTCAACCAAACCTTGTAACTTAATCACAGTCCTAGGTTTATATTCAATGTCGAATTTACTAACTTCGACTGCCCATTAAACCAATCGACCCGATAGTTCAGGTTTATGAATGACATTCCTCAAAGAAAATATTGTCACAATTGCTATGGGATGACATTGAAAATAAGGCCTAAGCTTTCGAGAGGCAACTATGAGAGCTAAGGCCAACTTATCAAGTTGCGGATAACGTGTATCTACCCCCGATAAAATGTTACTAACATAAGAAACATGAAGTTGTGTACGTTTTTCCTCCTCGACCAAAATAGTACTTGCATCTACTTTTGAGACTGCTAGATAAATTTACAATTGCTCACCTTCCATTGGTTTTGACAGCAACGGAGGTCTAGACGTGTACCTTTTTAGATCTTGTAATGCCTGCTGGCATTCTTGAGTCCACACGAAATCGTTCTTCTTTTTCAAAAGTGAAAAGAAATGATGGCATTTCTTCGAAGAACTTGAAATAGACCTACTTAAAGCCGCCAACCTGCCGGTCCACCTTTGTACTTCTTTCATACTTGTTAAGTGGTCTGGGATATTATGGCGACCCGGCCAGTTGTCTCATGAGTTACTGCTTCTTCCCCCATTTCTGATTCTTAATGCTTCGTTATCCGTCTTTTGTGGTATCGGGTTGGTCAGATTGAGTACGGAATGATTTTGATAAGGTTTGAGACACTTAGTCTCTTTTAAGAAGGCTTAAGTTGGAAAAGTCAACCGGATGTTGACTTATGTGTTATAGGGCTCGGATGTGAGTTCTGATGGTTTGGTTAGCTTCGGGAGATGATTTGTGACTTAGGAGTGTGATCGGAATGGGTTTTGGGGGTTCGGAGTAGAATTAGGCTTGAATTGGTGAAGTTGAGATTTTGGTGATTTCTGGTTGGTAGGTGAGATTTTGATCCGAGGCTCGGAATGGAATTCTGAGAGTTTCTGTAGCTTCGTTATGTCAATTGGGATATGTGTGCAAAATTTCAGGTCATTCGGACATGTTTTGGTTGGGTTTTTGATCAAAAGCGTATTTCGGAAGATTTTAGAAACTTAGGCTTGAATCCGATGTGTTTTGAGTAGTTTGATGTTGTTTGAGGTGTTTTGATGATTGAAACAAGTTTGAATAAGGTTTTAGGATGTGTTGGTGCTTTTGTTGAGGTCCCGGGGGCCTCGAGTGAGTTTCGGATGGTCAATCGAGCCATTTTTGAGTTTGAGAAATTGCAGAAAATCAGCCCAGCAGTTGCAGGTAATTTGGCCTTCGCCTTCGCGAAGAGGAGCCCGCATTCGCGAAGGGCTGAGTTGTGTGAGCTACGTGTTCGCGAGGGGCTACGCCGCATTCACGAAGGCTAGAGAAGGGATCTCATCGCGTTCGCGAGTGGGTTTACGCGATCGCGAAGAAGGATTGGAGGCAGATTGGTCCAAGGCGATTTATTCAACGCGTTCGCGTGAGGGCTTCCGCGTTCGCGTAG
>NW_017688686.1:5560-5933 GCF_001879085.1 Nicotiana attenuata
CGTAACCTTTACCCTACTACTACCAACGTAGTGTACACACACAAACACACACACACACACACAGATATATATATATATATATATATACACGTATATAATGTCATCTGGCTATGGGTCAATGTACATTTATAAATGAATGCAATGCATGAGAAGTACGTCAATAAAATCTCTCGGAATGTCATAAGACCATTATACCTCCGATTAATATCATGAAATAAACTTTATCAACTTACGTATTTTCTGAGACTTGGGGTGGAAATCAGCCGACTCAGTTATCGCAATTGCGTGCACCAGCCTCGCAATTGTGAAGGTGACATTGGGGGCTCTGATGTCGCAATTGCAACTGACCCCTTCGCAATTGCGAAGTCAGCAA
>NW_017688687.1:0-1562 GCF_001879085.1 Nicotiana attenuata
AAGGGAATACAGTTCAAGTTTTGGCAATCAGGCGCCCACCTGAAGAGCAAGGGAATACAGTTAAAGTTTTGGTAATCAGGCGCCCACCTGGAGAGCAAGGGAATACAGTTGAAGTTTTGGCAATCAGGCGTCCACCTGGAGAGCAAGGGAATACAGTTAAAGTTTTAGCAATCAGGCGCCCACCTGGAGAACAAGGGAAAACAGCTCAAGAACAAGGAGAAGCAATCCAAGTCTCAAGGAAAAACAGTTAAAGTTTTGGCAATCAGGCGCCCACCTGGAGAGCAAGGGAATACAGTCAAAGTTTTGGCAATCAGGCACCCACCTGGAGAGCAAGGGAATACAGTTAAAGTTTCGGCAATTAGGCGCCCACCTGGAGAGCAAGGGAATACCGTTAAGTTTGGCAGTCAGGCGCCCACCTGGAGAACAAGGAAAAACAGTTCAAGCTTCAAGGAAAGGCAGTTCAATGTTCAGGGAAAACAGTTCAAGTTTCGAGAGAAAGGCAGTGCAATTGTTGGAAATCAGGCACCTACCTGGAGAACAAGGGAGAGCAGTTCAAGTTCCAAAGAAAGACAATCCAAGTGTTGGAAATCAGGCACCCACCTGGAGAATAAAGGGAAAGCAGCAATGCTCAAAGGAAGACAGCAATCAGGAGCCCACCTGGAAAACAAAGGGAAAACAAGTCAAGTCTCGAGGAAAAGCAGTGCAAGTGTTGGAAATCAGGCGCCCACCTGGAGATCAAAGGGAAAGCAGCAATGTTCAAAGGAAGATGGTTTAAGTTCAGCAATCAGGCGTCCACCTGGAAAACAAAGGAAAACAAGTCAAGTTTCGAGGAAAAGCAGTGCAAGTTTTGGAAATCAGGCACCCACCTGGAGAACGAAGGGAAAGCAGCAATGTTCAAAGGAAGACGGTTCAAGTTCAGCAATCAGGCGTCCACCTGGAAAACAAAGGGAAAACAGTTCAAGTTTCGAGGAAAAACAGTGCAAGTATTGGCAATCAGGCGCCCGCCTGGAGAATAAGGAGAAGGCAGTCCAAGTTTCGAAGGAAGACAGTTCGAGTATTGGCAATCAGGTGCCTACCTGGAGAATAAAGGAATTCACTTCAGAATGCAATTCAAATCAGCAACAAAGGAAGCTCACCGGGAGAGTACAAGTCAACAGAGCGGCAAAAACTGCGAGATCGAGTTTGAAGATATAGATAGGATTCTTGTAATTCATATATCGTAGTTTAGTCTAGTTTCTTTTATTTTGTTTTGGTGTAATAAGGAGTTCAGCAAGCAGTAGCGGCAGCAGCAACAGTGAAATCACAGCTTCCTGGTAGTCCCAGCTACCGAAAATACCTGAACTACACTGATCTGATTCCTTTATAGCCAAGGATATGTAGGCAACCTCGGAAGCAGGGTGCGCTCAAATGTTTCAAAAAATGCTTCCCACGGAGTATTCAAACGGGCAAAAATCGCTCGTATCCGCTCACTTTATCTTTGCACGAAAACACTTCGTGTTTCCGAGCAAAGAGGGGCAGCTGTGAGCACGTGATTTTTGCCCTATATGAATTACTCCCATAAA
>NW_017688687.1:2456-5933 GCF_001879085.1 Nicotiana attenuata
CAAACTTTTGTTCATACATGCAATAGGTATTTGTTTTCATTTCCTCTTCCCATTTTTATCCTTCTTGTCTTCGTCACCTTTTCTCTTCTACATCACTCTGGTTTCCCCTCATTTTTCTGTTTCTTCGATCAACAAAGGAAGGTTTAGGTTTTTGATTTTCTTCTGTTCGCATGTTTAATCAGTAGTGTTAAGGCTCGTTAGTTTAGGCATCTTCATCAGAGTTCAAGTGTTCAATTTCTTTGGCTGGGTTTTGTTTTTGTTTAATTGCATGACTTAGGTTTCTGATTTTAAGTTTGTTAATTAGCTTCTGTGCTTAATCGTTAAATGATAGTCAGTTAGTTTAGGGGTAATGTTTGAGTTTGCCATTAGGTCATTAGGGTTCCAGTATTCAATTTGGATTTATTTTGTGTTTAATGAAATTGAAATCAGCATGTTAGTATCATTTGATTCCCTGTTAGTTGGCTGGTTTAATTGCTTCAAAGGTTGAAATAGGGCATTCATTGGTTGTTTCTTCCTAAATGTCAGTTTCAATTGTTCAATTGTTGGTTGATTTCTAATTTCATTTCATGTTAAGTCTATTTAGGTTTTAAGAAATTGACACCATTTGATTCCGTTTGCCTATGGTTTCTGTTAGAAGATTGTTTGCCTTGGTTTGTAAATGCCTAGGACTTTCAGGGGGTTAATTGAATAACTAGGAACTTAAGGGGGTAAGTTGGAGATTGTTAACCTGAGAGAATCTTTAGTAACTGATTGGGAAGCTTCTTAAATGGACAGCTGCCCAAAATTGTTAGGATAAGAGGCTGAAAAATGAAAATATCTGAAAGGAAAAGGACAGCTGTACACAAGTCAGTTTTAAAAGATGCCCTATGAGGGGTATTTTGGAAAAGAACCTATTTCCTTGACTTGGAAGGCACACAACAGATTTCTGTTGTATAAATAAGGCCTTCCCCTCACTTTTCACACACGAAAAACAGACCTCAAAAATCTTTTCAAAAAATAATCTCTCAAACAGTAGGCTTTTCTCTTTTCTAGTTTTAAGAAGAAAACTGAAACAATCTTGTTTGGTATTTTCTGGGTTTTGGAGTTCTTATGACACTGACTATTTGCTGCCCTGCTCTCTATTTTTCGAAGTAGCTGTGCTTTATTTGATATTTTGGAGCAGAATTCCAGGCACTAAGGTACACACCATGGCCTTATATCAAAAACTTTGTACTCTTGACCTCACATGAATGCTAGAAGTGTTGCTTGAACAATAGGATGTATATCTATGCTGATTCTTGTTTCATATGCCTTAAAACATGCTTTCCTTGTGCTTTAAATACATCAGTTGATATCCGTTGGGTTTGAGTTTTATGTACACTGTTTTATTGATCATTCATGCCTAATATTTTGTTTTATGGGTTGAGCTTTGTGTGTTGGCCAATGATCATCATGTCTGCAGCATGACTCTTGGTGGATCTGACCTTGACATGATCAGATCCATGAGGGTTGGGAGCTGAAATTGATATTACTCCTGTGGGGACTAGCTGGCAGCTTTATAAAGGGTTACAATCTAGTGTATATTTGGTTTTATTAGTTTAGAGTAATTTTGTTTGTTATTTCATAGGTCAAGGCTTGTTAATTTTCATTTACTAGTTAATTGTTTCTTCAAATGGCTCAAAGTTTTGTTAAATAGTACTGAGCCTACATGTAAGTTAATGTAATGTACGAAGAAGTCATGAGGGTCAGAGGTGAATGCCTCAGTTAATTTCAATTTGATGTTCAAACCTGCTAAGAATCTCAAATGAGATGTATAATGATTTACGTATTGTTGGTTTTCTAGATTTTGCCTCCATGTTGTTTTTCCATGTTTGAGCTCAATTCAGGCCCAAGAATATTCGCCCCATCCCTTCTTCTTTTCCTTGCACTTTATGTTTAATGGACTGGTTTGTAATTGAAGCCCAGCGTCCTGCTGGACCTGTATTTGGCTTGTTCTCAATGCTGTGCGTAGTTGGCTCTCATTCTGAGAGATGGGCTCAACTTCGATCCTAGACCAATGCATGACTCGTGAGTCTCAGTTGGTCTGCAGCTGGTTCATTCCCCATCAAGCAATCAATATCATTTAATTACCTCGCCGCATGGCTGTAATTAGGCCCTAGATTAAATTCTGAGTTAGATTAATTTCAAATTGGATTGATCAAGAGCCTTGCAACCTCCTAATTGAACGTAGTTAGTTTAGATTGAGGTGTGCCATTTTAATTAAATCACCTATGGCCCTCATATTTTATAACTTAGATACTAAAATAAATCTCGTAGCTTGCTTTAGGCGCGTTAATTATATAATTATCACGGATAATATTAAAACCCGGGGGTATATTTCATGTGACCCGGTTCTAATTTCCATCAAGGTTAAATAGAACGTGTCGTGACTCACGGGTGTATTTCATGTAGTGTGGCCTGCGACTTGTTTTAAATAACCTTGAAATAATTCTTTAAATAAAAGCGGTTAAAAGTTAAAAATGCACATAGGTTTAAAAGTGTTTAAAATCAGATAAATAGGCCAATAATAATAGTTGAGCGACCGTGCTAGAACCACGGAACCCGGGAATGTCTAACACCTTCTCCCGGGTTAACGGAATTCCTTACTCGGATTTCTGTGTTCGCGGACTATAAAACAGAGTCAATCTTTCCTCGATTCGGGATTTGAACCAGTGACTTGGGTCACCATAAACTATCCCAAGTGGTGACTCTGATTTTAATATAAATAATCTCGTTTCGATTGTCACTTAAATAGGAAAAAACTACCTTATACCCCTTCCGGGGGTAGTAAAAAGGAGGTGTGACAATGCAGATTCCCTTGGGACCATGAAGGTTGTCTTCGGACGGTTAAAGATGACGTCCTTGGACCATGACGTCCTGGGCCATGAATTGTTTAATGATGGATTCGCAGGCCATGAAATGATGTTCTCGGGCCATGAAAATGGTGCCTCCGAACCATGACGCCTTTGAATGAATGATATGCAAATTTGGGGTATCCTCAGGCCATGGCATGGTGTCTTCCGGCTATGAGGATGGTGCCTTTAGACTATGACGCCTTTGGACAGATTGGCGATGTTTCAGCCCATGATATCCAATAATATGATGTAACGGGACAAGGTTTAATCTTGCGAAGTAGAGGGCAGAGCTTAGCCCGATTGAAAAGCAGGTAGATAGTAGTAGAAAATAGAGCAATATTGGTGCAAAGAAGGACAGTGCTTAGTCCCGTGCAAGCGGGGAGGCAGGGATTAGCCTTATGCAAAAATGGAGGCGGAGCTTAGCCTCATGCAAACGCAGGTATGGAGGCAAGGATCAGCCTCAGGCAAATATGGGGTCACGGATTAGACTCATGCAAGGAGAAGGCAGTGCTTAGCCTTATGCAAAATGGAGGTAGAGCTTAACCTCATGCAAGATTCAGGACAGGGCTTAGTCCCATGCGAATGGAAGGCAGAGCTTAGCCTT
>NW_017688688.1:0-5933 GCF_001879085.1 Nicotiana attenuata
ATTACCTCCTTTTAGGTTCTCAAGTGAAAGGAACTGGTTCTTGTTACCAGTCATATGTTTTGAGCAGCCACTATCCATGTACCATATTTGGCTACTTCCCTTCACTTGGTCCTGCAAAAAGAAATCATGGGTTAGTCTTAGGAACCCAAACTAGTTTGGGTCCCTTTCTATGGGCAAAAGGATGAAATAAATTTTTCTTTGCCCAACCAGGCAGTTTGTGCTTTTCTTGAACAAAGGCTTTGTTCTTTTGACTGGCCTTTTCTCTTGCATTACATTCATTTTTGTAATGGCCAGTATTACCACAGTGTGTTCAGATCTTATTCTCAGGAAGTGTGAGATACTTGTTTTTGGGATCCCATTTTGGAGCTTGTGTCCCAAATCCAAGTCCTCTCTTGTTGCTACTATGATGTTCTTGCAGCCAGGAGAGTGCATCGGAAGCCTTGTTCCATTTGCATGTTCTGTCTAGTTCATGCTTTACCTTTCCTAAATCTTATTTTAGGACTTTAATCAATTCATCTTTCTTGTACAGTTCATCTTTCATTTTTCCTAGATTTTCTTCTAGTGTGAGAAATAATTGATCAGCCCTTTTCTTTCCTGTCCCTAATTTCAGTTTAATATTTTCAGATCTAAGTTCTAGAATCTTACTTTCAAGTTGATGAACCTGGTTCTTCAACTCAGTATTTGTGTTGTCACTCTCATCAGTCCTAGACTCTAACCTTTTACATTTTTCTTCTAGGATAACACATTCCTTAACAGAACATCCTTCTCACTGTTTATTATTTCAGACTCATCTATGAAGTCCATCAGCAGATCAGCCAGTTTTTCTTTAGACAAGAACTTAATCTTTTCTTTAAGGTGTAGAATACTTACCTCCTGTTCATCTTCTGATTCTCCGATGGCCATTAGAGCTTGATCCTCCTCAGCTTCATCTTCAGAGTCCTCATCTGATGTTTCTCCCCAAGCAGCAACCATAGCCTTAGTTGAACCCTTATTCCTTTTTGGTTGAACCTGTTCCTTCTTCATGTTTCTTCTTTCAGCTCTTTCTTTCTTCCATTCAATCTCCCATTGAGGGAAGTTTCTGATGTGGTGATCAGTCTTCCCACACTTGTAACACCCCTCATTGGTTTGTTTCTCAGGAGCCCTAGGTTTGCTGAATGTTGTTCCTTTTGAAGCACCCTTTCCTCTCATAAGATATTTCTTGAAATCTCTGGTTATCATAGCCATTTCATCATCTTCAAGATCTGATCCTTCTGAAATTTTGAGAGCCAGACTTCTTTCTTTCTTTGGAGCATCTATCTTCATTGTTTGCCTTCTCAATTCATAAGCAGTGAGATTTCCAATCAGTTCATCCAACTTCAAAGTAGCAATGTTCTTGGATTCCTGAATGGCAGTGATTTTGCTTTCCCAGGAGATTGGCAAAACTCTAGTTAGAATCTTCTCCACCTTGTCTTCTTCCAGGATAATCCTTCCAAGAGACTCAAGTTCATTTGTCAGTGTAGTGAACCTGGTATACATTTCTTGGATAGTTTCTCCATCCTTCATAGTAAAATTCTCATATTGAAAATACAGCAGTGTTCCTCTTGACCTCTTCACCTGAGGTGTTCCTTCATGAGCCACTTGTAAAGTGTCCCAGATCTCCTTGGCAGTAGTACAGCCTTGAATCCTGCTGTACTCATCAGGACCAAGTCCACACACTAACCATTTCTTGGCTTTTTGCATTTTTCTCCCATTTCCTTAGATCTTCAGCAGTACAATCTACTCTTGTCTTTGGAACATCCACTCCTTCAGCATTCTTCTTGGTTGTGGCTAAAGGACCATCAGTGATGATATCCCAAAGCTCATAGTCTTCGCCCATTATATGGTCCCTCATTCTGTTTTTCCACCAGGAGTAGTAGAGACCATTGAAGAGAGGAGGCCTGGCAGTGGATTGCCCTTCCCAGTTCCCAGGTGGTGCACTCATGTTGATCTTTTCCTAAGGTGTTAACCTCTTCAAGGATAACCTGCTCTGATACCAATTGATGTTCTACACGTCAATACCACACAAGAGGGGGGGGTGATTTGTGTGGTACCTAATTTTCGCGTTAGAAGAACCTGGTTCTTCTAAGTGATCTAGCTACAGTAGTTTGCGGAATAATAAATGCTGAAAGTAAAGTGCACAGAGATTTTTACGTGGAAAACACCTAGCTCAAAAGGTGAAAAAACCACAACCTACTACTCAGTAGGATTTTCCCAAACTCCACTAAAATCACTAAGCCAAAAACTGCATTTACAAAACTCTTTGTAAACCTAAGGATTAACTCTAATCCCAGTGTAGCACACAGCCTCAACTGTTGCGACACTTTCAAGTTAACTCTAACTTGAATACTCAATATACCTATTAGGATTGCTTCTAGATAAAGCTGAAAGGTACAATATGAAAACCTACTACAATTGAACTAGACTTAGAATAAACACAATGATGAAACTGGTTCTTCTATCTTAGTTCATGTAGCTTCAGACGTGCACACTTTTATCTCGCATATGTTGCTTGCAAATCAGACTTGATCTTTTTGCTCTCAAATATGCTTAACTTCTGCTTATGTGCAATCACCTGTAAAAGAGAACAATCGTTATTTTTATAGAGTTAGTAAACAGAGTTTGATAAGAACTCGAATTGTGGATCCTTTGAGAGTCCAAGAACAACTCTAACTCTTAATCCATATCCTTGATCCGGATATAATTCTCTTTTCATAAGGAGACTTCAACTCCTTATCCTATATGCAATCTTTTCGATCAATTCAGAAGATATTGTTGCTGATCCTTGAGAATTATCTTCTTCACGCGTATGTCACATGTGTAAGAATATCAACATTGTGTCTCACATGATGGACCTGGTTCATGACTGAGTTCTTTTTGTCAATCTTCAAAACTCCATCTGAACTTGGGCCAACAGGATATTGTATGCGGATAGCAACTGTGAGTAGGTGTGAAGGTTGATTTATGACTTGGGTACCTGCATCCAAAAAAAATCGTGAGTTTTGTAAGGGGGAGGTTAATCCGTCTTCCCGTGGACTTTGCTCGTCCTGCTTTGGTGTTGTGTATCATTGGGGTAGCGTCGCTAAACAAAGCAACTTTGATAATAGTCATGCATGATTTAGTAAAAAGATGTAACGTAAATACATAATTTAAAATGATTTTCTTTTAGATGAACCGACGACTGCGACGCGGTACAAGACATTGCAACCTTTCTCTTCGGAATTTTGAGGGTCCTCCTCAAAATTCTGCCCCAGTTTACTGGGCCGGTGCTTCCGGCGGCTGCGTGCGATGAATGACTGAAGATCGACTTCAGAATTTTGAGGGTCCTCCTCAAAATTCTGCCTCAGTTTCCAATTGCGGGGGGGAATGAAATTTTTATTGAATTGTGACCGAACCCATAAGGCTGCCTACGTATCTCCTCTTAAACGGGAATTAGGTCAGACGTAGTTCAAATTACATCATATAGAAAAGCATAAAGATTACAGATAGTAACGCTTGACTGCATCTGAATTAATTGGCTTTGGCCAGGCTTCTCCATCCATTTCTGCAAGTATGAGGGCTCATCCTGTCAGCACCCGGTGAACCATGTACGGGCCCTGCCAGTTAGGAGAGAACTTCCCCTTAGCTTTATCCTGATGCGGGAAAATTTTCTTCAACACCAATTGCCCTGGCGTGAATTGTCTCGGCTTGACTATTTTGTTGAAGGCTCTGGACATCCTGTTCTGATAAAATTGACCATGGCAAACTGCATTCATTCTCTTCCCACTATTAGAGCTAGTTGTTCGTAGCGGCTTTTTACCCATTCTGCGTCGTCAAGTTCCGCTTCCTGTATGATCCTCAAGGAGGGAATCTCCACCTCGGCGGGAATGACTGCCTCTGTACCATAAACCAACATATATGGAGTTGTTCCGGTTGATGTGCGAACTGTGGTACGGCATCCCAATAGAGCAAACGATAGCTTTTCGTGCCACTGCTTGTGTTTCTCTATCATATTCCTTAGTATCTTCTTAACATTCTTATTGGCTGCTTTTACAGCTCCATTCATCTGAGGTCTGTAGGCTGTAGAATTCTTGTGTTTAATCTTGAATGTTTCACACATTGCTGTCATCAGGTGACTGTTGAGATTGGAACCATTATCAGTGATGATTGACTCTGGGATGCCGAACCGGCAAACGATGCGGTCGCGGACAAAGTCTGCCACAACTTTCTTGGTCACTGCCTTATATGATGCGGCTTCCACCCATTTGGTGAATAAATCAATTGCCACCAGAATGAACCTATGCCCGTTTGATGCAGCAGGCTCGATAGGTCTGATAACATCCATTCCCCAAGTGGCGAACGACCATGGCGAGCTTGTTGCAGTAAGCTCGTTTGGAGGCACTTTTATCATGTCTGCATGTATCTGACAGCGATGGAACTTTCGGACATACTGGATGCAGTCCGTTTCCATAGTCATCCAAAAATATCCTGCCTAGGGTATCTTCTTTTCTAAGACAAAACCATTCATATGTGGACCACAGGTCCCTGCATGAACCTCTTCTAACAACCTGGATGCTTCCTTTGCTTTGACACACCTTAGTAATCCCAAATCGGGAGTCCTCCTATACGGGATTCCTCCACTGTGAAAGAAGTTGTTAGATAATCTCCGAAGTGTGCGTTTCTGAGTAGCATTTGCAAGTTCCGGATATCCTCCTGTTGTCAAATATTCCTTGATGTCATGGAACCATGGTCTTCCGTCTGCTTCTTCCTCGACATGAGCACAATAAGCTGGTTGGTCATGAATCTTTATTGGAATAGGATCTATGAAGTTCTTATCTGGATGCTGAATCATAGATGATAGAGTAGCTAATGCGTCGGCAAACTCATTCTGTTGTCTAGGGACATGCTGAAATTCTGTCTTTGTGAACCTCTTCCTCAACTCCTGTACATGATGCAGATAAGGGAGTATCTTGGAGTTCTTGGTTGCCCATTCTCCTCGGACCTCATGTATGAGCAAATCTGAATCCCCGGTCACTAGTAACTCCTGAATGTTCATATCAATGGCCAGCTTGAGCCCTAAGATGTAGGCTTCGTATTCGGCCATGTTGTTGGTGCACGGGAACCTGAGCTTGGCAGACACCGGATAATGCTGACCTATTTAGTATACTAGAACTGCTCCTATGCCAACTCCTTTGAAGTTTGCTGCTTCGTCGAAAAATATTCTCCGGCCATCATAGGATTCTGCGATATCTTCTCCTATGAAAGAGACCTCTTTGTCAGGAAAATACATCTTTAGAGGCTCGTATTCTCCGCCCACGGGATTTTCGGCAAGATGATCTGCCAGTGCTTGTCTTTTAATTTCCTTCTGAGTCACGTAAATAATGTCGAATTCACTCAGCAGGATTTTCCACTTGGCTAGCTTGCCCGTGGGCATGGGCTTCTGGAAGATGTACTTCAGCGGATCCATTCTCGATATGAGATAAGTGGTATAGGCACAGAAATAATGCCTCAACTTTTGGGCTACCCAAGTCAGAGCACAACAGGTGCGCTCTAATAGAGAATACCGGGCCTCGTACGGGGTGAACTTCTTGCTGAGATAGTAGATGGCTTGCTCTTTTCTCCCCGTTTCATCATGTTGTCCCAAAACACAACCGAATGCCCCATCCAATACTGCAAGGTAGAGCAACAGCGGTCTACCTGGTTCGGGCGGAACCAGAACTGGCAGCGTTGACAGGTATTCCTTGATTCTGTCGAAGGCTTTCTGACAATCATCAGTCCATTTGGTGGTGGCGTCCTTCTTCAACATCTTAAAGATTGGCTCACAAATGACAGTGGACTGAGCTATGAAACGACTGATGTAGTTGAGTCTTCCCAAGAAACTCATAACCTCTTTCTTGTTCTTTGGATGTGGCAATTCTCGAATGGCCTTAACCTTTGAC
>NW_017688689.1:0-693 GCF_001879085.1 Nicotiana attenuata
CGACAAAATTCAATTCATATACCTAAATCAATTATAACTAAATCCAATACATCAACTAAAGTCCAATTATATCCTAAAAGTCCAATTCACTATCCTAAAGCTCAATTCACTATCTAAAGTCAACTCATATCACAAAGTTCAATTCATATCCTAAATTTATTATAACTAAATTCCAATACATAACTAAAAGTCCAATTCATATCCTAAAGGCTCAATTCATATCCTAAAAGTTCAATTCATATCCACAAAAGTTCAATTCATATCCTAAAATTTCAATTTATAAACTAAAATTCCAATACATAAACTAAAAGTCCAATTCATATCCTAAAGGTTCAATTCATATCCTAGGTTCAATTCATATCCTAAAGGCTCAATTCATATCTTAAAAGTTCAACTCATACACAAAAATTTCAATTCATATCCTAAAGGCTCAATTCATATCCTAAAAGTTCAATTCATACACAAAAATTTCAATTCATATCCTAAAAGTTCAATTCATACACAAAAATTTCAATTCATATCCTAAAGGTTCAATTCATATCCTAAAGGTTCAACTCATGTCCACAAAATTTCAATTCATATCCTAAAATTTCAATTTATAAATTAAAATTCCAATACATAAACTAAAAGTCCAATTCATATCCTAAAGGCTCAATTCATATCCTAAAATTACTTCAATTCATAACTACAAAA
>NW_017688689.1:5227-5932 GCF_001879085.1 Nicotiana attenuata
TAAAACCAACAAAGTATAAAGTTCAATAGAACTAACACATTAAGCTAACAAAACTAAGTTAACGCTTATTACAAGCTCATTCGAAAACTGGTTCTATTGTCTACTTCAAAGTAAATAAAGTAGTCAAGGAGTGTTCTTTCAGCATCCTCGTCCGAAAGTTGGATTGCCTCGCCCGACTCATTAGGTGGCTGACTGCGTATGAATTCCTCCACGTCAGCTGTGAAGCGACCCTATAAGAAAATTTTTAATTTATAAACTAAAATTCCAATACATAAACTAAAAGTCCAATTCATATCCTAAAGGCTCAATTCATATCCTAAAAGTTCATTTCATATCCACAAAAGTTCAATTCATATCCTAAAATTTCAATTTATAAACTAAAAATCCAATACATAAACTAAAAGTCCAATTCATATCCTAGAGCTCAATTCATATCCTAAAGGTTCAACTCATGTACCACAAAAGTTCAATTCATATCCTAAATTTCAATTTATAAACTAAAATTCCAATACATAAACTAAAAGTCCAATTCATACCTAAAGAACTCAATTCATATCCTAAAAGTTCAATTCATATCCACAAAACGTTCAATTCATATCCTAAAACTTTCGAAATTTATAAACTAAAATTCCTAAATACATAACTAAAAGTACCAATTACATAATCCTAAAAAGTTACAATTACATATCCTAAAAGGCTACAATT
>NW_017688690.1:0-1512 GCF_001879085.1 Nicotiana attenuata
TTGTAGGTCCTTTACCACTAGCAAAAGGTCGGGTAAAATTTCTACTTGTGCTTACAGATTACTTCACTAAATGGGTAGAAGCAGGAGCTTTTAAACAGGTGCGGGAAAAAGAAGTTAAAGACTTCATTTGGAGAAATATAATATTCCGTTTTGGAGTACCAAGGGAAATCGTCTGTGATAATGGACCACAATTCATAGGGGCCCAAATCACAGAATTTTTTGAAAGTTGGCAGATTAAAAGAATAACATCTACACCATATTGTCCAGTGGGAAATGGACAAGCTGAGTCCACGAATAAGGTTATCGTCAACTACTTGAAGAAAAGATTGCAAGATTCGAAAGGTAATTGGCCTGAAATA
This sequence comes from Nicotiana attenuata, assembly GCF_001879085.1. Taxonomy (NCBI): domain Eukaryota; kingdom Viridiplantae; phylum Streptophyta; class Magnoliopsida; order Solanales; family Solanaceae; genus Nicotiana; species Nicotiana attenuata. The sequence goes on from NW_017688690.1 coordinate 360, forward strand.
TTACCTGGAGTATTATGGGCTTATCGTACAACGACAAAAACAAGCACGGGAGAAACCCCCTTTTCAATGGTTTATGGTGCAGAGGCTTTGATTCCAGTAGAGATAGGAGAACCAAGCACACGGTACGTTCAAGCACCGGAGGAATCAAATAATGTAGAAATGCGAGTGAATCTTGATTTGTTAGAAGGAAGAAGAGAAACTGCACTAATAAGAATGGCGGCACAAAAGCAAGTAATTGAACGATACTATAACAGGAAAGCACGCCTTAGATTCTTCAAAATTGGGGACTTCGTGCTTAAAAAGGTGTTCCAATCTACAAAGGCTGCTAATTCAGGAAAGCTGAGTCCAACATGGGAAGGACCCTACAGAGTTCGTGACATTGCAGGAAAAGGAGCATATGAGTTGGAGACAATGGATGGCAAGCTATTACCCTTGCATTGGAATGCTGTCCATCTAAAAAGATACTATTTTTGAGAAAAGTATCCACAGTCAGGTATCTCTATATTAAAATTCATCTTATAATTATTAACAATTGTACTAACGATTTTAGATGCTAGGCAAAAACCCTAACTCATGCCAAATGATGAGTCACGATCTGTACGGCAAAAGGGAATAGTCTTAAATTCCCAGCCCAGGGTTACAAGTAATCTGATGGAAAAATACACGGGTTAGGCAGTCTTCATCTCTAATCGAACCTCCGAGTCCCGCAAATTTTTCTGTTTCAGGAAAAGGACCAAGTCAAGAGGAAAAACAAATGCTTGAGGCTTTATATTTCACAGCTCAAACACTTGGGGACTGTACAATAAACACAGAACGGATACGTACGGAAAATAGATGCATAAATCAAGAAACAAGTGTCGAGCAGAGGTTATGGAATCCAAGCATAAGCATACATAGTATTCTTTACCATGGGAACAATGGAGTCACCTCTCAAACCCTTCCTAAAGATGGGGTCGGGACTATGTACTAAAACGGGTTATAAAGAAAAACCTCGTATCTATTGTTCTTCTTTTATATAAATCTGTTACAAGGAAAACAGTTGCGAGAAAGTTATAGATGTACTTTAATACATGTCAACGTTTGTTCAAGTTCATAAATAAAAACTTGTCGAAGTTGTAGCATACAAAACATGTGTATTCCTATTTCTTTCATC
>NW_017688690.1:5176-5932 GCF_001879085.1 Nicotiana attenuata
ATGACGTGGCGTGACACGTGGACTGGACAAATAGTCAAAGTATAACAATTAAGAAAAAGGTATGGGAGATGACAGGTACGAGAAGAGGAAGTGAAACAGGCACGAGAAGCAGTTTAGATACGAGTCTCGTATCAATTCGAGTCATTTAAAGCCAGTGGATCAAAAGGCATTGAAAATATGGATCTGAAGACAAAAAGGAGTCCAAATTCAGTATTAAATACCTTATACGTTAGAAAATTGGTATTTAATAGGAATGATTGTATAACGGCTCATTTAATATCATTTATTGTCCATAATTGTCTCATTAAAGCTTATGTTTCATTCCTTTATCTAGAATCAACTATAAAAGGAGAAAGTTGTATTGGGAAAAGATCATGGTTGACATCATACTGAAATAAAAACTTGTTCGCTGCTTTATTATTATTCTCATAAAGCCTATTATTCTTTTTTGGTCTCTTGATTATCAGTAACCCGATTTTTCATCTCAAATTCTAGTTTTAACCGAAATTATATTTTTTGGTTAAACAATCCCAATAATAATATTGAAAATCACGAAAATAATTCTTTTCAATGGAAGAGGATGGTACAATACCACTTGCCAGGTAGTTTCTAATGTCTACATTCCATGGAGTCTCCGTAAAAGATGTTTTCAGTAGTTGTTCATCCGGGAATATCTCCAAAATTACCTCTTGTTCCGTCTTATTTTCCTCTCCTTCCAATCTTGATTGGTGATCAACCACTTTATTCTTAGTCCCT
>NW_017688691.1:0-738 GCF_001879085.1 Nicotiana attenuata
CAACAGTCTCAGCAGCCGAGGTCTTGTTATACTTGTGGCGATTTGAGGCACATTGCAAGATTTTGCCCTCGAGCATCGAGTAGTTCCCAACATCAGGGTTCTCGTTCCATGGTTCCGAATCCAGGTGCTTCACCGCTCGCCCAGCCAGCTAGAGGTAGGGGTCAGACAGCTAGAGGTGGAGGTCGAGGCATTAGAGTTGGAGGTCAGGCCGCTAGAGGTGGAGGCCAGCCAGCAGGGCTCGTCCTCGAGATGTAGTTAAGAGTGGTGGGGCGCAGCCCCGATGCTATGCTTTTCTAGCCAGGCCAGAGTCTGAGTCATCTAACGCGGTTATCACATGCACGGTTTCAGTTTGCAGTAGAGATGCCTCAGTTCTATTTGATCCGGGTTCTACTTATTCATACGTGTCATCCTATTTTGCTTCATATTTGGTTGTGCCTCGTGATTCTTTGAGTGCTCCTGTGTGTGTGTCCACACCCGTGGGTGATAATATTGTCATAGATCGTGTTTGTCATTCGGGTGTGGTTACCATTGGGAGTCTTGAGACTCGTGTAGATCTCCTACTTCTCGATATGGTCGACTTTGATGTCATTTTGGGTATGGATTGGTTGTCACCTTATCATGCTATATTGGATTGTCACGCCAAGATGGTGACCTTAGCCTTGCCGGGGTTGCCTCGATTAGAGAGGAGAGGGGTACTTTTGGGCCCATTTCTACCGAGCTAGGGGTTACTCTCTTATG
>NW_017688691.1:4634-5932 GCF_001879085.1 Nicotiana attenuata
AAGGTTGGACGGGTCTGGGACGGATCAGGCCTATTTTATTTGGGCTCAGCCATTTGGGCCCAATTTCTGGCAGCCCCTTTTGCATTTCTTTTGTATTTCATTTTGTATTTTTGTATTTTGTATTTATTCATTTTTCCTTAATTTTAAAAATGCTAAAACAAGACAAAGACTCAATTAAACTATTTAAACTTCCTAAAATTACTTAAAACTCTATTTAGAAATAAAACGCAACAAATAACAATTAAGAGTGCAACAAGACTTTTTCTTTATTCTAAATCTAATTAATACCTAATTAATACTAACAATTGTGAAATTAAAATCCTTAAATGTATGTGCATATTTTCTGTATTTTTTATGAAAAATGCAACCAATTAACACAAAAACTCAAACAAAAATTCACAAAAAATTGTAAAAATAATAAAGAAATCAATTATTTGAAACTTTTGGAATTAATTTGCTTAGGGCAAAAATCACGTGCTCACATCTGCAGTTTCATATATTGCTGTGAGACATTTTGAATACAAACAATAAGACAGGCACTCAACAATGAGAATGAAACTCAATACCAGTATACGCTTTAATAAATTTATACGGTAAAATAGTAGTAAGGCATGGAAAGAAATACATGATCATACCTTCACGAATGAAATATCACAAAAACTTTTTAACACAAACAAAAATGTAAATGGGAAACCAATTAAAGTTTAGTACGATTCAAGTCATTCCAAATCAATTTAAACTGTATGCGTTGTTGTCGAGTTCATAGCATGCGAGTGTAATCTTATTCTTGTAACTGTTGTATTCTTTGATTGTATTGTTCATGCTTAGACTAGCTATCCATTATGTTGAGCTAACACTTATCATGTTTTACGGAATTTGGTATTGATTGAGTATTGAGTCAAAGTTGAGGTTGGTATTGTGGAACTAAATGTTGAAGTAAGACTAGTTCTTGATATTTCTATCTCTCTGTTGTTATTGTTCATTGTTTTGGTGAGGGAGAGTGTTAAAGCACGAAGGGTGATGCCGTGCAATGTTTTGTGAGTGAGAGTTAATGCACGAAGGGTGATGTCATGCATGATGTGAGTGTTAATGCACGAATGGGTAATGTCGTGCCGTTTCTTTTGTTTATATGATAAGGATGAGAGTTAATGCACGAAGGGTGATGCCGTGCCGTTTCTGTTAATTATTATGGTGAAGTTGAGAGTAAAAGCACGAAGGGTGATGGCGTGCACTTGTCTTTATTGTATTTAATACTTTTATTGGTGCAAAGCATATTGTCTATTGTGGTTTCTTTACTG
>NW_017688692.1:0-503 GCF_001879085.1 Nicotiana attenuata
TATGTAGAAAAATAAAAATACAACCATGGGATGTAGTACCCTGTGTTGGCAATAAGATGAGGCTCGTGGCACTCTGAAATGCTACTAGGGAATGTCGTACCTTATGTAGAAAATAATGCAACCAGGGGATGTGTTACCCTGTGTTGGCAATAAAACGAGGCTCGTGGCTCTCTGAAAGGCTACTAGGGGATGTCGTACCCTATGTAGAAAATAAAAATGCAACCAGGGGATGTAGTACCCTGTGTTGGAAATAAAATGAGGCCCGTGGCACTCTGAAATGCTACTAGGGGATGCCGTACCCTATGTAGAAAGTAATAATGCAGCCAGGGGATGTAGTACCTTGTGTTGGCAATAAAATGAGGCTCTTGGCACTCTGAAATGCTACTAGGGGATGTCGTACCCTATGTAGAAAAATAAAAATGCAACCATGGGATGTAGTACCCTGTGTTGGCAATAAGATGAGGCTCGTGGCACTCTGAAATGCTACTAGGGAATGTCGTACC
>NW_017688692.1:5271-5932 GCF_001879085.1 Nicotiana attenuata
TACCACGGTTCTGGACGGGACCAAAACACGGGGGATTTGACAAATATTCCTTAATCTTATCAAAGCTTCTTGACACTCATCTGTCCACTTGATAGCGGCGTTACGTTTTTCAACAACTTGAAAATAGGTTCACATGTGGTTGTAAGCTGCGCAATGAACCTGCTGATGTAGTTCAACCTCCCGAGCAAACTCATGACTCGTTTTTATTCTTCGGGGAGGCAGCTCGAATGGTCTTTATCTTGGAGGGATCTAACTCAATGCCTCTTCGACTAACTATAAAACCCAAAAGCTTCCCAGAAGGAACTCCAAATGCGCATTTGGCTGGATTGAGTTTGAGATTGTATTTTCGTAGCCTTTCAAAGAACTTTTTCAAGTCTTGCACATGATCATCTTGTGTTCTATACTTAATGATCACATCATCAACATACACCTCAATCTCTTTGTGCATCATGTCATGGAATATGGTAGTCATGGCCCTCATGTAAGTTGCTCCTGCATTCTTTAAACCAAATGGCATGACCCTATAACAATAGGTTCCCCATGGCGTGGTGAAGGCGGTCTTTTCTGCATCTTCTTCATCCATCAGAATTTGGTGATACCCAGCAAAACAATCCACAAAAGATTGGATCTCATGTTTAGCACAATTGTCAACAAGGATATG
>NW_017688693.1:0-805 GCF_001879085.1 Nicotiana attenuata
TTAGCTTTAATCTAGTTAGCATTTTCAATTAAGAGTTTAGATAAAAATAGAATCGTAAAGAAAATCCAAAAATGAATAGAAGACCATTAAGAGCATATACGCAATCCTAAACTACGATAGATACTCGATTCCAATCCTAGCTCTCTGTGGATCGATCCGACCCTAAATCGGTAAAGCTATTGCGACCCTCTCTTGATACTTATTAGCAGTGCGGAGTTGGCAGCGATCAAGCAACACTAGCAAAACCAATCAACCAGATATTACATATTATAGAGAGTGAGAATTTATCAAAATTTATGATTCTACTTTTGTTTATCGTATTCTAAGATAATTACTTTTCAGAAGTTGAATAATTCATTATCACCTTCTTTGTGGTTTGAACCCAAGAAGATTCGAACCACGGGCTTAAACATTGCAAGTGAGGCACTTGACCACTGGACCAGACAACACCGTCTGTAGAGTGGTGTGCGTCTGCATATTATTTAAATATGCACTAATTTCCGACAAAGTGGTGGCTGATGACACCGCTTTGGACTAAGGTGCGTTCACCTCCACTTGATGGTTCATCCAGGAGCGGAGGTAGCATGTAGATTATGGGTTCGGCTAAACCCAAATCTATATTTGTCTAAAGAAATTTAATTAAAATGTACAAATTATTAATTTACCCAGTAACTTAAAGATACTAGAATCTCGAACACATAAGCTTCAAATCCTGGCTTCGCCTCTGGGTTCATCCTTTAAAAGTCATAGCACTGAATTGAGTGTAGTTGTGAAAATATGAGTTAAAGATTATATATATATATAT
>NW_017688693.1:5586-5932 GCF_001879085.1 Nicotiana attenuata
ATTAGATACAACTTGTCAATATTTATCTCTTAGCTTAATCTAGTTGCATTTTCAATTAGTAGTTTGATAAAAATAGAATCGTAAAGAAAATCCAAAAATGAATAGAAGACCAATTAAGAGCATATACGCAATCCTAAACTAGATAGATACTCGATTCCAATCCTAGCTCTCTGTGGATTCGATCCCGACCCAAAATCGGGTAAAAGCTATTGCGACCCTCTCTTGATACTTATTAGCAGTGCGGAGTTGGCAGCGATCAAGCAACACTAGCAAAACCAATCAACCAGATATTACATATTATAGAGAGTGAGAATTTATCAAAATTTATGATTCTACTTTTGTTTAT
>NW_017688694.1:0-596 GCF_001879085.1 Nicotiana attenuata
CCTCGAGAGCATAAAAGCGAGCCTGACCACCTCCCGATCGACCACCACCCCTAGGGCAACCCCTGGCTGCCTGACCCTCACCCCTAGCTGGCGGGGCGGGTGCTGAAGAAACTTGACCAAATGATGAGGGCTGACCCCTCTGCTGAGATGAGCTAGCAGCACGACGAGGACACTCCCTCCGCATATGCCCAAACTCTCCACACTCATAGCAACCCCCGAGTGCTGGGAACTGGGACTGAAGGGAACCCATCGCGGCGGAGTGACTAGTTGATGCACTCGGCCTGGAAGAACCCTGAGCAGATGAAGCACGAGACGAACTCTATGCTGGAAGAGCGCTGAGAGATGGCTGACTTTGCTGAGAACCCTGATAACCGCGACCTGAAGATCCTCCTCGATACTCGGGTCGAGCTGACTGAGCGGGCCTGAAAGAACGACCCCGACCCTGCTTGAACTGGCCCCTCGAAGGAGCGCCACTGTAACTACCAGAACCTCGAGGCCTCTTGGCCTCCCTCTCATCTCGATCCTGACGGCGAACCGCCTCAATCTCTCGGGCTATATCAACCACCTCCTCGAATGTGGCACCCAGCAGTCGCTCC
>NW_017688694.1:5403-5932 GCF_001879085.1 Nicotiana attenuata
CCTCGGGTCGTACCCAAATGATGAGCAAAATATGAAGACACATAGGAATAGGTGGAACCGGGATCAAATAAGACTGAGGCATCTCTGTGGCAGACTGAAATAATACCTGTAATCACAGCATCCGAAGCAATAGCATTTGTCCTGCCCTGAAGAGCATAAAAGCGAGCCTGACCACCTCCCGATCGACCACCACCCCTAGGGCAACCCCTGGCTGCCTGACCCTCACCCCTAGCTGGCGGGGCGGGTGCTGAAGAAACTTGACCAAATGATGAGGGCTGACCCCTCTGCTGAGATGAGCTAGCAGCACGACGAGGACACTCCCTCCGCATATGCCCAAACCTCTCCACACTCATAGCAACCCCCGACGTGCTGGGAACGTGGACGTGAAGGGAACCCATCGCGGCGGAGTGACTAGTTGATGCACTCGGCCTGGAAGAACCCTGAGCAGATGAAGCACGAGACGAACTCTATGCTGGAAGAGCGCTGAGAGATGGCTGACTTTGCTGAGAACCCTGATAACCGCGACCTG
>NW_017688695.1:0-1686 GCF_001879085.1 Nicotiana attenuata
TGTTCTTAACTGCTGCAACTGACACTAACAAGTCAGTTGAATTGTGTTTGCAGACAATGGTAGAGGTAAACGAATACGGGCAGAGGGGGAAGTACCTCCCGGGGACGGGAAGCAGAAAATGATAAAACTAACTACCTCAAGACCCGGCAAAATATTTAAAAGGACAAGAAAACTGATAAAAGTTGCTGATAGAGCTGCTCCCACTCCTCAGGGAGTAAGTACGAGCCTTCCCGGGAGATATCTTCAGACTCAGTACCAACACACATCCCTGACTGGCCGGAGAGGTTCAGGCTAAGAGACACACCTCCAGCATCCCTCACTGCCCAAGCGTCAGTGAACATTTCTTCTGGGTTGTCTGATGGCTCAGGTGAAGGTAGTGGGGAATACTCCACCTCTCCCACAGCTTCATTATCTGGAGAGGGTGCAGTAGGTGCTGAGGAGGAAGTAGGGGGAGAAGAAGAATTAGGAGAAGGAGGTGAACCACAGGTGGGGGGTATTGCTAGAATGAGAAAGCCGGAGGTTTGGCAAGATAGATTTGTTAGTGAGGTGGCGTACCACAAATTTCGGGAATGGTGGCCGGTGAGGAAGTTGATCCCGGAGAGGAGTTTCATAGATAGAGACTTGCTACCTCACAATCCCAATGTGAGGAGGCAGTTCAGGGAGAGAATTGGCTGGGAGTACTTTTTGAGTGATTGTGTAGATGCTAATGAGCACTTGGTCAAGGAATTCTACACCAACGTTGCCCACATCAAAAAGGGCACCAAGGTGACCAAGGTGCGAAACCTGAAGTGTTATTTGATGGGAAGACTATAAATGACTACCTTGGCTTCGATGAGGAGGATGAGTCCCTATACATGGCAAAGATGGAAATGGGTGAAGAGGTACGTCCCTGGCTAGCACAGTACCTGGCAATCCCAAGTACCATCCCCAACTTGTTTACTGATGGAGTCAAGATCTTGAGACGGAGTTTGAACTTTGAGGAACGGGGGTGGGAGACTTTTGTATGTAGCAGGTTGGACCCCACGACACATGATAACACCCTTCCTCTTCACCGGGATGTTTTGGTGGCTTCGATCATGGCAGGGTACCCACTCAATGTGGGGAATGTGATGTCGAGGATTATCTCAATTGTGGGTGCGGAGCATGACAGAAACTATCCATTCCCCAGTTTCCTCACAATGTACTTCCGGGATTTTAAGGTGGAAAAGAGGCCCTTCGACATCAAGGTGAAAGCGAAGCCCCCATTTTCGTGGTATAGCATGCAGGGGGATGATAACCCCAAGAGCAAGAGTTTCAAGAGTTCAGCTACTGCTCCAACTGGCCAGTCTGAAGAGCCAGTTGTGGTAGTGACTCCTGCTGAGCCGGCCTCCACTTCTACTGCTGCCCCTCCTGGTCCATCCACCTCAGCGGACCCGGAGATCCCATCTTCCCGGGCCCATCCCATTACTGCCCACCGGCAGAGCCAGGCACTTCTGAGTATCAACAACTGGATGCAAACTGCCTCATCCAAGTTGTCCATCCTGACCACCACTGTAGAGGCTCAGTCGGCACCTCCACCCCCACAGGTTCCCCAGTCGATAGAGGATGCTCTCAAGGAGATATTAGAAAACCAGAAGAAGATCCTCGACACGCAGGCGGTGCTCACAAAGGCAGTTGATTCACATAGCAAGGCTCTGAAGGAGCTTG
>NW_017688695.1:3581-5931 GCF_001879085.1 Nicotiana attenuata
GTATTTCGAAGAAAGATGAGATGCCTTTAAACACCATTCTAGAAGTGGATATCTTTGATGTATGGGGTATCGATTTCATGGGCCCATTTGTAAGCTCGTGCGGGAACACCTACATTCTTTTAACGGTTGATTATGTCTCAAAATGGGTCGAGGCGGTGCCTTTGCCCAACAATGAAGCTAGGAGTGTGGTTGCATTTCTAAAGAAGAGCATTTTCACAAGGTTTGGCACTCCTCGTGCAATTATAAGTGATGGAGGATCACATTTTTGCAATAGAGATTTTGACACCTTTCTTGCCAAGTATAGTGTCAACCACAAAGTGTCTACTCCCTATCATCCCCAAGCAAGTGGCCAAGTTGAAGTGTCTAACAGGGAAATCAAGAATATTCTATCTAACACAGTCAATGCAAATAGGACCGATTGGTCTAAGAAGCTGGATGATGCTCTATGGGCGTATAGGACTGCTTACAAAACTCCAATTGGTATGTCTCCGTATCGGTTGGTGTTCGGGAAAGCTTGCCATTTACCGGTTGAGTTAGAGCATAAGGCCATATGGGCCTTGAGAAAGTTGAACCTTGATTGGGATGTGGCTGCAAATCTTCGGGTGGAGCAACTTAATGAACTTGATGAATTTCGTTTCCATGCCTACTCCAGTTCGTCCTTGTACAAGGACAAGATGAAATACCTTCATGACAAATATGCTCGTGGCAAGGAGTTTAGAGTAGGTGATTTGGTGCTCTTGTTCAACTCTCGGTTACGGTTGTTTCCGGGAAAGCTAAATTCAAAGTGGAGCGGACCATTTGAAGTAGTGTGTGTGACTCCGTTTGGTGTCCTTGATTTAAAGAACAAAAGTGGGGAAGTTTTTAGAGTGAATGGGCATAGGGTCAAGCATTATCTTGAAAAAATTGATGACAGCCACGTGGTGGCACTCCTTCATTTCAAATGATGTGATGGTAACTTGGGAGGCAACCCATGTGTTTTTCTTCTTGTTTTTATCTAATTCTCACTGTAGTGTAGGATTGATTTTTTGGGCTAACTGGTTATGAGATGTTATAGGATTGTGTTGATGCAGTGCAGGACATAGTGGAAAAAATGAGCAGGTCTCTGAAGTTGTCAGTGCGGCCGCAGTCCATTCTATGCAGACCGCACTGAAGAAAGAGTAAAAATACAACTCTCTGAAGTTTGCCACTGCAGCCGCACTACATTTTGTGCGGTCCGAAGTGGACCTCTGCGACCGCAGTCCATTTGTGCAGACCGCAGAGCGTTGCCTTCTTAAGCTTTGAATCAAGTTTGCAGTGCGGACCGCGGTCCATTTTGTGCGGTCCGCACTGGTTGGTGAGACTGGGCCCCAGGTCCTTTTCTATAAATAGGGCCTGAGGCCCTCCTTTTACCCTTTTCGAACCCTTGAATCTCAGACCTCTAAAAGCACTGTTCATCACTCCCCTTTGCTAGTAATTAATTGTTTGGAACTGCTTAGCTTCGTTTCATCTCACATCTGGTACCATTATCTTTCTTTTAATTGTTCAATTTTGTTAATTTCTTTTAATTTTTGTTTCTCTTACCTTCCTTTCTATGCTTCCTGTATTTTTCTTCAATTGATTAGGTTAGGGTTGTTAATTTTTAGGTTAAAATAGACATAGATAGTTAAATCAATGGGTAATCATGTATGGACACTACTTAGGTGGAAAATTGGACCCAAAAATAAAAATATGTGAAACCCTAAGTTAGTGCCACAGCAGGGCACCCTGTGCAGACCGCGGTCGTTTTTGTGTGGTCCACAGTGCCTTTGTGCAGTCCGCAGTACCATTTATGCGGACCGCATTGATGAAATTATGTTTGCTGAACCTCAGGCACTGCGGCCGCAGTACATTTTGTGCGGTTCCCACTGCCTAGATACAGAGAGTGGGTAGTCTGAACCCCACCTCTATGCTGACCGCGGTTGATTTTGTACGGTCCGCGGTGACCCCAGTGCGGCCGTACACCATTTTGTGTGGTCCGCACTGTGTGACTCTGCAACATTTCTGCAAGTTTTCTTTACTAATTCTGCAACTCTGTTCTTAACTGCTGCAACTGACACTAACAAGTCAGTTGAATTGTGTTTGCAGACAATGGTAGAGGTAAACAATCGGGCAGAGGGGAATCCTCCCGGGGAGGGAAGCAGAAAATGATAAAACTAACTCCTCAAGCCCGGCAAAATATTTAAAAGGACAAGAAAACTGATAAAAGTTGCTGATAGAGCTGCTCCCACTCCTCAGGGAGTAAGTACGAGCCTTCCCGGGAGATATCTTCAGACTCAGTACCAACACACATCCCTGACTGGCCGGAGAGGTTCAGGCTAAGAGACACACCTCC
>NW_017688696.1:0-783 GCF_001879085.1 Nicotiana attenuata
AGGCAAGTGATCTAGAAGATCACATGACATAACACTTCATAAAATCTCATGAGAGATTCAGGTACCTGAAAATATGAATGAAGAGATCTCTATGTCATTGCTTTATGAAAAATAGGAAGTTGAAACTGATATAAAATGTTTAGTCGACGTACATCTATGATAGCGCTAAATATATATATGAGGATCTTAAGTCTGAAGAACAATTCAAATGAATTGGTTTCATATGAAAGCCATGAGTTTGGACATGAGTTCAAACACTTGAAAGTATAAAGTCAATGGTATGTGCAATCAGTTTTGGGTATCTTATATGTCTAGCATGACATGAAAACTCGATATGCATCAAAAGTCTATTATATGACTTATACGACTTAACTTATATGACAATCCATGAAGGATTTAAGTTGCTTGAAGCATATACAATTCTTGATCTTGAAGTACCACTTCCTCAGTGCAATTTGTGCACAAATGTATCTTGCTATAACTATAAGCATGATAATATGATAGCAAGAGTTTCACCTCTATGTGAAGATATTGAACTGAAGATTCCAACAAGATCATATGAAGACAATACATCTATTAGGAATGATGATTTCAAGGTGAAATAAATTCGTTCAAGAGATCTTTTGAAGATGGTGCACAAGATTGGAATACAAATGTTTAAAGATGTGAATTGATGCTCTCATTAGGGAAGTTAATACGAGTTGTACTCTTTTTCCCTTACAAGGTTTTGTCCCACTGGGTTTTCCTTGCAAGGTTTTTAACGAGGCAACCAAAAGGCGTATT